>NC_057801.1:80154722-80442303 GCF_018294505.1 Triticum aestivum | reverse complement strand
AAGGCAACATAGAACTACATGAGTGCCCTGTTAAATTTTGGAATTATTACGGGTTCATTTGTCGTTTTTTATACATTAATTGAGTTTCTGGTCACTTAATGTGCATAAGTCAATTTTGAACTACAAGCACATGCTCTCGTGCACCAAAGTTGGTTGAAAAATCACATTTGTGTCCTCGGGTGAATTTCTAGGTCCCATGCAAGAAATGAGAATAAAATTCAAACATCTGGGCATCGTAGCTCGGCCGAGAACATTGAGAAACTTGGTTTTTAAATTATTGTAAATCCAAAACACGTCTGGAAATCATGAAACTTGGCATGGGTGTCATGTCATGGTACTACCATGCTATGGTAAAAGAATTGGCCGAATAGGAACAGATTTTGGTATAAGCTTCTTGCAAACCGAAGCTTCTCTCAAGAAGGCTCGTGGTTCTGAGAGGGAACGTGCCACCTTTGAGTGCAAAACGATATACGTTGTCCCCCTTGAGTTTATTTACAAAGGCAACATAGAACTACATGAGTGCCCTGTTAAATTTTGGAAATCATTCTAGCTTCGTTTGGCCTTTTTTACACATTAATTGAGTTTTGGTCATTTAATGTGCATAATTCAAATTTGAACTACAAGCACATGCTCCCGTGCACCAAAGTTGGTTGAAAAATCACATTTGTGTCCTCGGGTGAATTTCTAGGTCCCATGCAAGAAATGAGAATAAAATTCAAACATCTGGCCATCGTGGCTCGGTCGAGAATGTTTAGATAGTTGGTTTTAAAATCATGATACTTGGCATGGTGTCATGTCATGGTAGTACCATGTGGTGGTAAAAAAAATGGCCGAATAGGAACAAATTTGGCTATAGGCTTCTTGCAAATTGGAGCTTCTCTCAAGAAGGCTCATGGTTCTGAGAGGGAACGTGTCAGCTTTGTGTGCATAATTCATATTTGAAATACAAGCACATGTTCCAGTGCACCAGAGTTGGTTGAAAACTCACATGTGTGTCCTCGGGTAAATTTCTAGATTCCATGCAAGAAAGGGGAATGAAATTCAAAATTCTGGGCGTCATGGCTGGGCTGGAAAGATTGAGAAACTTAGTTTTCTAATTCCTGTAAATCCAAAACACGCATGAAAATACTGAAACTTGGCTTGGTGCCATGTACAATTTGCGAAGGCGTACACATTAACAATCAACAAAGTCATGTTGGAACAAGTGCTATCACGCTACAATCGGAAACACAACTATTATTGAAACCGTGGGCGTTCTATTTACTACCATTTACGTGCCGCCATGCGTCCCCATTTTTTATTAGCAAGGAGGCGCCGTGCAGGGTAGCTATTTGAGTACGAGAGGCGTGCGATCAGACCCCTGCGCGTGCTTATCGGGAGGAGAGCCCTTTGACCTCCATCTACCGTCTACCTCTCTCCCAAGGTCTCCATTAATGGCGCCCGAGCCTCTATTTAATGGCTTGGCTATGTCTCAATCGACTGAGATTTAAGAGAGAAAAAAGAAAATCTGAAAGCATGGATCTTGATGTAAGATCTGACGGACCTATATAGCATCTACTACGACTTATAGCAAGACTAATGACTATATAAGGACGATTAATTGTCTTACATAATTAGAAAGATAATTAAAAAAGCCACATGCGGCTACGCCCGAAATACACAAGGGCAAAAAAAGAAGGAAGACAAGGATCTGGTTCGTTGATCTCGACTTTCTTGATGTGTTGCTACAGGCCACGGGAACTAGTGTCCACGGCGAGCGGCGATGAGCTCTTTCGTGTCCTCAAGACGCTGCTTGAGAACATCCACGGATTTCTCCAGCAGCCTTTGGCGCTCGATGCGGAGCATGTCATTCTCGTCCATAAGTTTCTTGACAATGACGCCGGTCCTCTTCAACAAGGCACTGGTCTCCTCCTGCTGGTCTGCATTTCGGACGATCTTCGCCCTCAGCAGGTCGCGCTCGGCCCGGAGCCTCTCATTGCCCTCTCTTAGTTGTCGGATGACGCCGGTAGCCTGTTCAAATGAGGCTTTCATGTCGTCCTACAACCTCGCCCAGCCAGAGATCTGATCCATCTGGCTATGGACGATCGCACGCATGCGCCTATAACAGTCGTCGCCTGCCCGCAAGAAATTTTCCCAGGCCGCCGCGGCACGGCGGGACATCTCTGCTGCATTCGTGGCACGGCGGGACATCTCTGCTGCTTCTGCGGCGCGGCCGGACCAGTCTGCTGCATCGACAGCGCGGCGGGACCTCCGTGTTGCTTCAGCGGTGCGGCGGGACCTCTGTGCTGCTACTTCTACGCGGCGGGACATGCCGGCTGCTTTCGTAGCGAGGCGGGACATCTCTCGTGCTTCCGCATCCATACTCGCCTTTCCCTGGTGGCAATCTCTTGACCTAGAACTCATGCTGGCCATGGCAGACGCAAGGGAAGGATGCTGAATGACTTGTTTGTTTTTGTGGATGAGGAGTTGAGGAGGAATGTGCAGTCATCCTGGCATACTAGTATTTATAACCGAGTAGTAATACGCTCCTAAATGGGAAACCGTTTAGGTTGTGATCGGTGTGAAAAGGTTTGCAATTCAATATACACTACTAGGGAAAAGCCTATACATAGAATCTTAGCAGCAGCGCGGCTCAAAAAGGAGCACTGCTGCTAATTAGTAGTAGCGCGTGTGCGGGAAACTCGCTGCTGATAAGTTTTTAGCAGTAGCGCGCTTGGTGTAAACCGCGCTACTACAAATATCGACCAGCGGTGTTCACCTAACTCCATTTAGCAGTAGCGCGGTGGCGCGAACCGCGCTACTGCTACGGATGTAGTAGTAGCGCGCTTTTTCTGAGATCGCTGCTGCTAAATTTCAAATTGGCACACTTTTTTGTCCCTGTTAGCAGTAGCGCTGTCGCCCAAAGCACGTTGCTGCTAATTCCTTAGCAGCAACATGTTTAAGCTCCCGTGCTACTGCTAACCTGAACCAACCCACCACCTTTTGCCCACCCGTCCCTCCCCTCCCCTCCTCTCTTCCCTTCCCCCTAGCTTGGTGCGTGTACCGATGGCATGAATCCGTTTGGCAACCAAAACACCAACCATAGCACATGGCCTGTGTTTGTATGGATGTACAACCTTCCCCCTAGTTGTGCATGAAATCAAAGTACATTCACATGAGCATGCTTATTCAAGGGTCGAGACAACCTCCACGCTGAGCATTGAGGACCTCCACGTAAGCGGAGCGGTGCCAAAATCGATGAGCTGTTGAAAAACTGGAAGGAGTGCCCCGCGCTGGGAAAGACGATGAGAAAGGCGCCGGAGCCACTGCTGAAGGTATGGAAGACGAGGTCTGTGTTCTAGGACTTGGAGTACTGGCACAAACTCGATACACCTCATTGCCTTGATCAAATGCATATCTGTAAGAATGTCCTTGAGAGCTTGCTCGCAACACTGATGAACATACCGGATAAGACCAAGGATGGGCCGAAGGCAAGAAAAGACTTGCAAGATTTGAAAATCAGGGAAGATCTGCACATGCCGCCCCGTAAAATGTCAGACGAGACAGAAACGGAGACAGAGGCACGTGAGAAGAAGGGAAAGAAAATAAAGAAAGAGGATTATTGCCCCCCTTCTTGCTTCACCTTAAGTCAGGCTGAGATCAATCAATTCTTTAAGTGCCTTACTGGAGTCAAAGTTAGTTCTGGTTAATGTGGCAAGATAAGCAGATATCTAGACACGGACAAGAAAAGGTTCAGCGGGATGAAGTCTCATGACTGTCATGTGATGATGACGCAGATACTACCTGTTTCCCTTATAGGGATAATGGACAAGCATGTCCTTGACACGCTTATTGGTCTCTGCAACTTTTTCGACGTCATCTCTCGAAAGTCGATCAGTGTGAAGTAGCTCCAAAGGCTATAGGAAGAGATCGTTGTGATACCGAATGAGCTTGAGATGTACTTCCCGCCCGCGTTCTTTGACGTGATGGTGCATCTGTGTGTCCATATTGTGGATGACATAATAGACCTGGGGCCGTCATTCCTACACAACATGATGCCGTTTGAGAGGATGAATGGGATCATCAAAGGATTCGTTCGTAACATGTCCCGTCCGAATGGAAGCATCATCCAGGGCTATTTGGCACAAGAGTGCATCTCTTTCTGTGAGAATTTTCTATATGGCCCAGACCAGCCGCCTGGTGTTAGTGTTGGTTTGCCCGTTAACAATCATGATGGGTGGCTCGAAGGAGATGGTCACTGCAACGGTCGCAGGGAACTGCATGTGGCATACTCAGATCGATGCAGCGACTTTGACAGAGCAAACTTGGTAGTGCTACAACACCTAGACGAGGTAGATCCTTTCGTGGCACTGCACAAAGAAATTATCGCAAAGAAGTATCGTGACCGAGGGGTATGCAGGACGGATGCCAAAGTTACTAGAGAGCACAACTCCACTTTCCTGCATTGGTTCAAAGAGCATATTATTGCTAATCCCCTGGAGAAGGGCTCTAAGGACGGATTGCTCATATACTCCTTAGCACATGGCCCCTCGCCCAACCTCGTAACCTATCAGGCATATGATATCAATGGATACACGTTCTACACGGAGGCCAAAGATATGGACAGTGATGATCAGAACTCAGGGGTGACGATGGAATGCATGACCAGCAGCGACAACGGCGCAACTGAACAATTTTATGGACGGGTCGAGGAGATCTGGGAGCTCGACTACTCTGGACTGCACAACACGACGATGTTCCGTGTTAGATGGGCTAAGAATGTCAAAAGAGAAAGCCGGATTTTCACTACCATGACTATACCCGACGCCAAGAGCGCTACCGTACGTGAACGCTATCGCAAAAAACGAGCCATAGGTACACGCTAAGCACGTGACACAATGCTTCTTCATAACTGACCCGCGCAATCCCAGCCGTGTTGTCGTGAGGAGAGGCAAAAGGAACATCATTGGAATGGATGGAGTCGCCAACGAGGAAGACTATGATCAGTACGGCAACCCAATGAGGGAAGATGACGATGATGATGAAGTATACGTCAAAAGAAGAATCAATACTACATTACCTAAGAAAAATCATACTCCATGGAAAAGGCAAAGTCACAATGAGGGGCTCAATTATTCTTCGATGAACAAGAAGGGAAAGAAGCTGACTCAAAAACGAAAATGTCAGCACTAAGGAAACGTATGTTATCGGTCAAATGATGTAATATATATATATATATATGTTCCTATTTTGTATACACACTTAGCCATTATTATGCATGGGTCCAATGATGTGTAATATATATGTTCCTATTTTGCATACATATTTAACCGTCAAATGAAGCAATATATATCGCCCTCCCTTCGTTCACTGCCCTCGGGAAATAAAAATGGGATAAAATAAAGGAAAATAAAAAGGAAAACTGGCAGTAGCGAAGGTAGTAGCAGTGCGTTTTGCCTAAACCGCTATAGCTACTAAAGTTAGTAGTAGCGAATTTCTTATAAAGCGCTACGGCTACTGAAGGTAGTAGCAGCGCGTTTTGTCCAAATGCGCTACTGCTACGTCCACTTAACCTAAAATTCTCACTCGCCCTGCTTCATCCCGCCTTTTCCCCCCAAATCCCCACTCTATCTTCCCCCGTCGCACCGCCGCGCCCGATCCGGCCCCGACGCTCGCCCCCGACTCCGGCGACGGCGCTAGCCCCCGACCCCGGCGCTCGCCCCCGACCCGGCCCTCGCCCCCGACCCCGACCCCGGCGCTTGCCCCCGACCAGGCCCTCGCCCCCGACCCCAGGTCCGGCGCTCGCCCCCAACCCCGGCGCGCTCGTCCCCGGCCCATCGGCCCTCGCCTCCCTCCTCTCCCCTCCCAACCGTCGTCGAGCCTACCTCCTCGCCCCTGCACCCTCTGTAAACCCCCCCTCTCTCTGCTAGGGTTCTTTGGTTAATTTACTTAGGTTTTAGTTAGGGCAGTATGTTAATCAGGTTATCTATTTAGTTATGAATTTAGCTAGGTTTCAAAATTAGCTGAATTTATATGCAAATTTGAACTGGACATGTGATATGTGCATATGTCATGTTTTGGACATGTCATGTCTGGAAAATGATCCGAGTGGCCTATGTTACGCCGGAATGTTGATTCATTTCCATTCCGGTGAATTTCAGGCACTCGATATGTCCATTTTTTAGCAAAGGTCATGCCAAAATTTCCCGTGAATAAAGGCATGATTTGTGCTACATAGTTGGCATATCGAGTGCTGGCACATAGATTTCTTTTTATGTCATTTCTCATTTATTCATACTTTTAGAAATAAATGAGGACACTTAATCATAGGAAACATGTCGAACAACGAAGAAACTGGGCCTTCTGACCAAGATGCAGACGAGATGGATTATGAGGGTGAACAAGAGTACCTCAACTATTTGACTGCTAAGCAAGGTTTGCAGGTCGGCCTCGATGATGGTACTGACACCGACATCGACACCGACGGCGCCGGCACCGATGGCGGCACCGAGACCGATGGGGAAGGTACCGGCGGGGAAGGTACCGGCCCCCATGCCGCTATCGAAAAGAGGAAGCATAAGAAGCAGAGGATATGAAAACCTAACAAACTAGGGATTGGACGACTTGTGATCACAAAGATGGCACCTGGCAAGTTTGAGCCGTTAGAGCTGGAAGAACCTCGCAAGTGCTATGGGAACCAGGTAGGATGCATCCTACGGGAATGCGCGAGCATCAATGACGATGACTTAAGGAGTAAAGAACATTTGACGCAGTTGCTCCTAACGAAGTTGCACAAGAGATTCAAGTTCCCCGACCGGGATGATAACATAGAACAACCATGGGATGATCTGAAGATGAAAAATATTAACAATCACGCCATGGGCATGTTCAGCAATGATTTGGCCTCCTAGAAAGGGAGGGTGAAACGAGCTATTGAGGCCGATGAACCCCTGCTCAAGATTCTGGAGGAAAATCCGACACTTATGGAAGAGGAGTTCAAAAAGTTCAAGGACACTTGCGCTACCGAGGTAGCCAAGGCTAAGGCTGCGAAATTCAAGAGCCTTCAGCAAAGTAACACGGGGAAGCATCGCCTCGGAAGCCGTGGCTACCTCGGTAAAAGGCCCATATGGGATAAGGAGGACGCGAAACGTGAAGCCGCGGGTCTGCCAGACCCCTTCGCGAAGTTCACCAACCCCTTGGAGCATGACTTCATCAGGGGCCGCTACAAGTGGGACAAGGAGAAAAAGGTTTTTTACACAGACAAGATCATGAGGAAATTGATTAGACTACTGGAGAAGCAACACCAGCTTGCAGCCGAAAGCCCTACTTCTCCGATGAGGCCCAAGTGGGACACCCCTCTCAACCGGGCCTTGAACGAACTTAAGAGACTCCCTTTGTACCAGTGGCTGCAATATGGTCGTGTGCACGGCGCTGGATACGGCGCCACGTGGAAGGTGTTTTACAACAAGGGCCCGGAGGCCAAGAAGCAGAAAAAGAAGTTTAGTCAGGCGGACATCGACGCGACGGTGAAGCTTGCGGTCGAGAAAAAAGCAGCTGAGGACGCGAAAAAAGCAGCCGAGGACAAATATGAGTTGCTACAGCAGGCAGTCAATGCAGCTGTAACTGCCTGCAGAAATGATTTTGCTACTAACTTGGTTCCAGTTATCATCAACTGGGCGAAGGAAAATCCAGACAAGATGGTACATGATTTCCCGTTGCCCAGTTTCGTCGGGAGCAACTCCATGAACAACAACACCATCGCACCATCACTTGCTCACGCAACCGGGCCTCCTCTCGCAGCCGCTCCCGCTCATAGCAGCCCGTGCTCAGTCTCAGGCGCGCTAGGTGGGCCTTCGTCTTCGGTTAAGCTCGACGCCGTCACGGTAATTACATGTCGCACCAACATATATATATATATATATATATATATATATATAATATTCCATTTTTGTTGCCTTTCGGTTGTTTTACGCCACAGACACTACTAGAAAAAGGGCTATAGATGGGATTGACACTAATGGCGCACCAGAGAGTAGGTGCGCCATTAGTATATACTAATGGCGCACCACCATCTGATACGCCATTAGAGTTGAAACTACTAATGGTGCACCAGGCAAAGAGTGCGCCATTAGTATCAAATTTTTTTTTGAACTAGCGCGCCTGTCCAAACATACTAATGGCGCATCCAGATAAAGTGCGCCATTAGTACTTGTAACTACTAATGGCGCACCGGGAAAAGGGTGCGCCATTAGTACCAAAAATTTTTTTTTGAACTAGTGCGCCTGTCCAAACATACTAATGGCGCATCCGGACGTAGTGCGCCATTAGTAGTTGTAACTACTAATGGCGAACGGTGCAAAGGGTGCGCCATTAGTATTAAAAATTTTAACTAGTGCGCCTGTCCAAACATACTAATGGCGCATCAGGATAAAGTGCGCCATTAGTAGTTTAATCTAGTAATGGCGCACTGCGGATCAGTGCGCCATTAGTATTTTTTTTTGCAAAACTACTAATGGCGCACCGCCAGAAGGTGCGCCATTAGTTACCTGGATTACTAATGGCGCATTTAGTGCTGGTGCGCCATTAGTAAGTGGGCAGCAACAAGATATTTTGGACAGCCCTCTCCTACCCACACTCACTTTCTCCCCACTTCATTCTCTCCACCTCCTCCTTGTCTCGGGTGCCTCCTCTTTTTCACCTCATTTCCACCATAGATTCATTCAAATTAAGTGGTTAAATTACCTTGTTTTAATAGGTAAGTAAGGGGGGAAGCTATATTTATGTTGTTCTCCCTACAACAATGTGCACATGCACTTTTTACGGCCTAGCTAGATCTATGTATGTTCGTGGTGTTGCATATGTTTGTGGTGTTGCAAATGTGTTTGTGTTTGGAGGTGTACCGGTATTTGAAATGCGATAGTTGCCAATATTTTGCCGGAATGTTGATTCATTTCCGTTTCGGCGAGAATTTTGGCATTAAGCATTCTTTTTGGTCCTATTTTTAGGGAAAGTCATGCCAAATTTTTGTTTGGTTCTAAAATATCGTTTTGCTCTACCCCGCAGGCGACCATGGTCCGCACGATGACCGAAGGCATCGTGAATAGGTTTTTGAGGTCCGCGAAGGCCGAGATGCTTCAAAAGAACGAGACGGAGATAAGATGTCCGTGTCGAAGATGCAAGCTGAAGAGCCTTATTGCGGACCCGGATTCCGGGCAGGTGCGGGACCACCTGCTCTTGCGTGGTTTCATGGATGGCTATCGGTGGCAAGGTGATGAAGATGACTACGAAGTCGTCCATGGGGGCCGGGCAAGAAATGAGGAAGGGCAGCAAGACAACCACCGCGGCTCGGGCGGGCGAGAAGACGAAGAATCCCCAGGAGATGATCACGACGGTGATGCTGTACACAGTCATCATGTAGAAGATGCAGGACATGATGATGAGGAAGATGCCGGAGCAGGCGACGGGCATGATCATGAAGATGATGATGCCGGCGGAGTAGACGACGCTGGACCATCGATGGGCTGGGTGCAGGACCCTCATATTCAAGAGCTGCTTCTCAAGCAGACGGATAACGCCAGAGCTGCCGCCCGAGAGAAAGCCAAGATGGATCAACTTGAGTTAGACGCGGTTACTCCATTGTATGAAGGATGCAGGCCCGAGGATACCCGCCTGAAAGTAACGCTCATGGCTCTGGAGATGAAGGTAAAACACAAAATGACCGACGCATGCTTCGACGAGAACATGTCATTCTGGCACGAACGTCTTCCCAAGGGGAACAAGTGCCCGACCAGTTTGGAGGAGGCGAAGAAAATCGTGTGTCCTCTCGATTTACCGCACGTGAAATACCATGTGTGCATGAACAATTGCATCATTTATCGGGACGAGCACGCGGAGTCTACCATATGTCCGGTGTGCGGCGTCACTCGATACAAGAAGAGGAAGAAAGCTCCTCGAAAAGTGGTGTGGTACTTTCCGATCACTCCTCGTCTGCAGCGCTATTTCGCGGACCCTAAGGTAGCAAAGCTCCTGCGTTGGCACGCGGATAGGGAGGAGAAGAAGCGAGAAGATGACGCAAATGATCCGGAGATAGATAAAAAAGACAAGATGCTGAGTCACCCTAAGGATGCGAGCCAGTGGCAAGCGTTGAACTTCGAAGACTCGGAATTTGGGAACGATCCAAGGAACATCGTGCTGGGCGCGAGCACCGATGGAGTCAATCCGTTTGGCAGCCAGAGAAGCACACATAGCACCTGGCCTGTGTTTGTGTGGATGTACAACCTTCCCCCCTGGTTGTGCATGAAGAGGAAGTACATTCACATGAGTATGCTAATTGAAGGGCCGAAACAACCAGGGAACGACATCAATCTGTATCTGGGGCTGCTGAAAGAGGAGCTTGACACGCTGTGGAAAACGCCAGCCAATACGTGGGACGCCGCAGAGAAAGAATATTTCCCTATGAGAGCCGCACTGCTCACGACGGTGCACGACTATCTCGGTTACGGATATCTCGCGGGGCAGGTAGTCCACGGATTTTCTGGATGCGTAAGGTGCATGGATGACACAACGTATCGCCAGCTAGATAGAGATCCCGGGTCTTCGAAAACCGTGTTCATGGGACATCGAAGGTGGCTTCGCGACGATGACCCGTGGAGGAAACGCAAGGATCTGTTCGATGGTGAAACCGAACCCCGAAAACGCCCGTGTACGAGGAGCGGCGAGGAAATAGATAAGCTGTTGAAAAATTGGAAAGACTGCCCACTGCCGGGAAAGAAGCAAAAGGCGCCAGAGCCGGGAAAGAAGCGAAAGGCGCCAGAGCCGCTGCTGAAGGTATGGAAAACGAGGTCTGTTTTCTGGGACTTGCCGTACTGGAAGATCCACCGTGTGCCTCACAGCCTTGATGTCATGCATATCACGAAGAACGTGTGCGAGAGTCTGCTTGGTACCCTGCTCAACATGCCAGAGAGGACCAAAGATGGGCCGAAAGCAAGGGCAGACTTGAAATCAATGGGCATCAGGCAGGAGCTTCACGCTAATGATGATGATGATGATGATGATGATGATGATGATGATGATGATGAGGCGAAGCAGGACACAGAAAGTCGTCGCAAAGGCAAAAAGGCCAAGAAGACCGGAAATGACTACCCTCCCGCGTGCTTCACTCTAAGTCAGGAGGAGATCGAGCAGTTTTTCACCTGCCTCCTAGGAGTAAAACTTCCTTACGGTTACGCGGGGAAGATAAGCAGATACCTAGACCCAGCGAAGCAGAAGTTCAGCGGGATGAAGTCTCACGACTGTCACGTGCTGATGACACAGATACTTCCAGTTGCAATCCGTGGGATCATGGACACGCACGTCCGTGAAACGCTATTTGGCCTATGCAACTTCTTCGACGTCATCTCTCGGAAGTCGATTGGCGTGAGGCAACTCAGAAGGCTACAGGAAGAGATCGTGGTGATACTATGCGAGCTTGAGATGTACTTCCCGCCCGCATTCTTCGACGTTATGGTGCATCTGCTGGTCCATATAGTGGAGGATATCATCCAACTCGGGCCGACGTTCCTGCACAGCATGATGCCGTTCGAAAGGATGAATGGTGTCATCAAAGGATACGTTCGCAACATGTCACGTCCAGAAGGAAGCATAGCCAGGGGCTTTCTGACCGAAGAGTGCATCTCCTACTGCACGAATTATCTAGGCATCGAGAACCCCGTTGGTCTGCCCGTCAACAGGCACCTCGGCAGGCTCGCTGGATGGGGTTACCGTGAGGGTCGCCGCGAAATGCATGTCGACTTCGATGGTCGACTCGCCGACTTTGAAAGAGCAAACCTAGTCGCGCTACAACACATAGACGTGGTCGATCCTTGGGTGGTACAGCACAAAACCTTTATTAAGAAGACGTACAATGACCGAGGCCAACAGAGGACGGACGGAGATATACTCAAAGAGCACAACTCATGTTTCACGCGTTGGTTCAAGCAGAAGCTTCTGTCGTACCCTTTACATGAGGATTCTTCCGCGGAAGAACAACTCATATTCGCCTTGTCACAGGGCGCCGAGCACAACCTGATGACCTATGAGGCGTACGATATCAACGGCTACACATTCTACACCGAGGCCAAGGACATGAAGAGCGATGGTTATCAGAACTCCGGGGTAACGATGGAATCCTACACCGGTAACGACAAGGACAGATACTACGGAAGGATCGAGGAGATCTGGGAGCTGAGCTACGCTGGAGAGAAGGTCCCGATGTTCCGTGTCAGATGGGCCAAGAACGTCATAAAAGAAGACCGGTATTTCACCACCATGGTTATACCCGAAGCCAAATCCAAGACCGCGGGCGCAAACGTCACCGCGAAAAATGAGCCATGGGTACTGGCTTCCCAAGTGGACCAATGCTTCTTCATTACCGACCCGCCAAAGCCCAGTCGTGTTGTCGTGAGGAGAGGCAAAAGGAAGATCATCGGAATGGATGGAGTAGCCAATGAGCAAGACTTCGACAAGTACGGCGACCCGAGGATCGAACATGACGACGATGATGAAGTAGCAGCATACACCACAAGAAGAAGCAGGACCACCCTACCTAAAGGACGTCCGTTCCATAGAAGAACTCCATTTGCGAAAAAGAAGGGCAAGAAGATTGTGAAGAGATAGCTAGCTAAGATCGATTGTATTTAAATCGTAGACTTCATTTCTCGATTGTATTTCATGGGCACTTTTTGAACTATCATGAATATTTTTTAATTTCATGGACACTATCCCACCTCGCCAGATCCGGTCCCACTCCATCTCGATCGCTATCCCACCTCGATCTCGATCCCCCTCCATCTCGATCGCTATCCCACCTCGATCCCCCTCCATCTCGATCGCTATCCCACCTCGCCAGATCCGGTCCACCGGCCGCCGCCGCCGACCGCCCGCACCCTCGATTCCCCTACTCAACCGCCGCCGCCGACCCCCCGCACCCCTCCCCTACTCAACCGCCGCCGCCGACCCCCCGCACCCCTCCCCTACTCAACCGCCGCCGCCGACCCCCGCACCCCCGCACCCTCCCCCGCTCCACCGGCATGCATTACTGTTTGATGATATTTTTAAAAAAATTATTACTGTCTTATAAAAAAATATTACTGTTATGATTTAAACAAGTTTGAACATATTTAAACACAAATAAGTATCAAACAGCATTTTAAATGCATAAAAAAATCATGGAGCCTGGGAATCGAACCCAGGACCTCCTGGTGTGAGAACTAGCTGCTGACCAGTCGAGCTAGTAGAGAAGACTTGATGTGTATCAGGTCAGGTGGTAGATAACCTGTTGGCTCGAGCAGAAGTAAAAAAAAATACTAATGGCGCACCTGGGTGAGGTGCGCCATTAGCATGTATGTACTTATGGCGCACCGAGGGGTGGTGCGCCATTAGTATTGTGCCGCCCCTACTTCGTATCGATCCCCTCTCTCTCCCTCGCCCTCGCCCGCGATCCCCTTCCCCTCTCCTCTCCCAACGCCGCCGCCCCGCCGCCCTCGACGCCGCCCCGACACCAGCGCCGCCCCGTCCACACCATCGTCGCCAGCGCCGCCCCGACACCACCGTCGCCCCGCCGCCCTCGACGCCGCCCCGACACCAGCGCCGCCCCATCCACACCACCGTCGCCAGCGCCGCCCCGACACCACCGTCGCCCCGCCGCCCTCGACGCCGCCCCGACACCAGCGCCGCCCCGTCCACACCACCGTCGCCAGCGCCGCCCCGACACCACCGTCGCCCCGCCGCCCTCGACGCCGCCCCGACACCAGCGCCGCCCCGTCCACACCACCGTCGCCAGCGCCGCCCCGACACCACCGTCGCCCCGCCGCCCTCGACGCCGCCCTGACACCAGCGCCGCCCCGTCCACACCACCGTCGCCAGCGCCGCCCCGACACCATTGTTGAGCGCACACAGGAGCCCAAATATCCACGGAGCGCACGGAGGAGATCGTCATCATCCATCCAGATCGGCTTCTTCTTCTTCAACTTCGCAGAATCGTCGGTGGTCGTCTCTTCCTCTAGGTATGCGCCTCCTTATTATCCATTCCATGCTCCTACAGTCCTGCGAATTCGCGGCCCCAAGTAGTAGATCGTGGTAAAATTCACTGGAGGGGATTTTTGTGCTCTGCTCTGTTCGACGAACTGGGTGGGGATTTTTTCTCCTTTTCTACGATCATGCGGTTAATTAGTCAGGGCTGTTGTGGAATTCGTAGTGGTGATGATGCGAAAGGCTAAAATCTAGCGCTACTTGCACTTGGTTTGGTTCAGAAAACCCGCAAAGTCTCTCGGATTGGTTAATAATCATATATGTATGCCCTTCCTTCATGTTTGATTAGCACATGCATGTTTCACCCGACTTGTATGAATAGGTTGCTGCTTGTTAGGCACGATGGACATGGTTTGGTCAAGTGCAAATTGAAATGGGAATTGGGTAGGCAGTTAGGCATGATGGCTGGTTGTTGCTGCCCTGTTTATTTTAGTTGTGAGGACGACTAGTTCTGTTGCTGTTGCCCTGTCAAATGTTCTGTTGTGAGGACGACTAGTTCTGCTCTAGCTGGCATAAACACATCAATGTGGTGCTACCAGCTCTCGAACCGACAAGAAAATTGGTTAACTGTACAAGAAAATGTGGTGCTACCAACCCTCCTCCTGCCCCCGTGAGCTCCCCCTCCTCCTCTCCTCCTCTCCCCCTCTCCCCCTCTCACAATTTTTCACATTTTTCTTCCTGGTTCATTAGTTTTAGATATTGTACATCTAGAAAAACCAAATGCAACCAAAACAGTCAGTTATAGCGTTGTTTGTCTTGGCTAGTCTTTGCTGATAATAATCATCAACTTGTTGTCTTTTCCTCTCAAGGTTCTTGAACAGAAACAAGAAAGGAACGCCCTGTGACTCTATATGTTTCCAAGAGTAGGTAGAATTTGCACGCAACCACCTGTTGTACGTGGAGGTCGGAACATAGGGAGTTGAGCAAGCTAGCGGTAGTTTGACTCCAAGTCTCCTCCCGGCTGTCATGAGACGTCCATGTTGTTCTTTCTGTAGTGTACTAGAAAGGTTACATCTTACAAGT
The DNA here is from genome assembly GCF_018294505.1 of Triticum aestivum. Taxonomy (NCBI): domain Eukaryota; kingdom Viridiplantae; phylum Streptophyta; class Magnoliopsida; order Poales; family Poaceae; genus Triticum; species Triticum aestivum. Next base: position 80,427,234 of record NC_057801.1, on the reverse strand, counting down.
TTAGAAGTGCATAGAGGAATGTATGGCATCGTGCAGCCCAACATAACAGAACAGTAGAAGTCCAGAATTCAAAAAATAAAAACAGTAGAAGTCGCTGAGACGTTAGTTGATGATGACAAATTTTTTTCTGAACTCTACTTCAGAATGCTTTTTCTTTCTGAATGGCATGTGCAATTTCTGCAAGGGAAGATCCTTGGTTAATATCTGAAACTTGGTTAATCTACTAGATAAAACTTGGTTCTATCTGAAACAAAGAAACTATACACTAGATAAAATGGTTAGTATCTGAAGGGTTAAGCTTATTTTTGGTTAATCTACTGCTTCAAGTTTGCTTCATCAAATGATGCCTTTTTTGGCCATTTTAATATTTATTGAAATGGTTAGTATCTGGTACTTTAATCTTCCACAGTTCACCAAGAATCACTAGGAGTACTGTGCTGCTGTATTATGCCTATAAAAACACTTGTTTGGTCAATTAAACAGGGCATTGAAAATTGACAGGGCATTTTTGTTTTCTGTTGAACCTAAGCAATTTCATACGCTTGACAAAGTTGATGCTTTGTTCTTTTGCTCTGCTCTGCTCTTGCTCTGCATGTGCTTCTCAGTTTGCTAGCTATATCTCTAGGTTCTTGATTGGCTTCACTAGTTGATTGGTTGTTTGCATTGTCTGTTTGTGCTACTTTCCCCCGAGCACCCATGATCTATAGTTCTTGTTACAGACAGAGAGTTGGTCCACTAGTTATGTAGTTTTTAGGAAAATGCTAGTAACTTGTGCTTTCATATCCTAGTTATGTAGTTTTTAGGCAAATGCTAGTAACTTGTGCTTTCATATCTCTGTATTGGTTCAGTAGGTGTTTCCTTTATTTTGTCAGTGTTAGATCATCTAACTGAATTTGTGTGTACAAGCCCTGCAGTGCAGATGTATTTTAGTGTAAGCTCAGCAATTTTCAGTGTAGCCCTGATGCTTCTTATATGTAATTACAGTATAAAACTTCCCCTAATAACAGTGTAAATTTTCCCATAATTTTTGTTACACTGAAAATAAGGCAATTAACTAGCTACTTACTTTTTTTGCCCATTGGCATTTGACTTTGTATGGAACCTGAAGCTGTATACCAACTTATCAGATTTATTGTGCTTCTTTGCCACATTTACAGCTACCATGTTGTTTTGATACAGAAACAGTTTGGTAGCTGTCCGTGAACAATGTGGTAGCTGGTACAGTTACCAGGTCTTTTTTTAATTGAACCAAACTGGTACAGTTACCAGGTCAGATGATGCTTAGACTAGGAAGATTGCTGCTAGATGTTAATTTGCTGGTACTAGCTACAATTTGGCACTGAAAAGCAAAAGCAAAAGCCCTTGAGTTTGCTGATATATATTTTTCCATGTTGTGATGGAGGCCTTTTTTGCCTTGTCCACCCGAGAGGCCCTTGAGTTTGCTGGAATGTCGATTAACTTCCGTTCCGGCAAATTCGGGTACTCCATATGTCCTATTTTCAGCAAAGGTCATGCTGAAATTTTCCGTGAATTTTAGCATGACTTTGCTAAAAATAGGACATATGGGGTACTTGTGACTAATGCATGGGCCGGGGTATCTTAGTAGTTAATTAAGTAGGATCAAGTGCCCCTTTATTCTAGCTGCATTAAACCATAGGCGTGCCTCGGTGTCGAAAAACCCTCAATGATAAAAGCTTAGATTTTAGGATGCCTCGGTGTCGACAAACCCTAAATGATGAGACCATGATCTTGTTCGTTGACAATAACCAACTTTTTGACCAAACTTTGTTTCTATTTAGAGAGAAACATGGCCCAGAACGATGAGGCCGGGGGTTCGGGCGGCAAGGCATTCTGGGAGCTGTCCCGAGAGATGGAGGAACAACCTCACTTGTATGAGGACGCCGCCTTCCCCACCGATCCTGAGACCACTGATGGTACCGCCGAGGATGACCCCACTGATGCCACCACTGATGGTGCCGCCGAGGATGCCACCACTGATGATGGCGGCGCACGCACAGATGGCAGCCAACAGAAGAGGCAACGGAAGGACCGGCGCCCGACCGTGCTCCGCACCCTCAAGGAGGAAGTTACTGAAGTGGACTCCGACGGGAATCCAACGGCGCCCGAACGAATAGTCAAGGGGTACTCGCTTCAGCTCGGGTGCATTCTCCGGAGCACCGTCTCGATCAACACCGAGAACCTGAGGCATCCTGACCGAGGGAATTTGCGCAACCTCCTCTTCACGAAGCTGCACGAACGATACAAGTTCCCCGCTGCTTTTGAAAACACAAGCCTCAAAGGGAATAAAGTGAACAATGCTGCCCTCACGAAGATGAGCAAGGCCCTGTCTACTTGGAAAAGCAATGTGAAGAGAATGATCGAGAAAGGTGAGAGTTATGAGAAGATCAAGGAGAAAAATCCTTCGATCACCGAAGATGACTACAACGACTTCAAGATCAATTGCTCGAGCACCGCAAACTCCCAATCAAGTCAGTGGGGGAAAGAAATGCGGGAGCTGAACTTAGGGGAACACAAACTCGGTCCCGGCGGTTACAGAGTGGCGGAGCCTATATGGGACAAGGAGGACGCGGAGCGTGCCGAGCAAGGCCTACCGCCCCGCTTCAAGAAATACAGCGGTAACAAGCAGACTAGGAACTATGTCAGGGCCCGGTACAAGGAGGACCCGATAACAAAGGAGCTTACCACGGATCCGAAGACCAGGGCGCTTGAGCTTGTTCTGGTAAGGAATACACCCCCGCGTAATTAGCTCCATATGGTTGCATTCTAATTAATGAAGCCAAATTTCTAAATGGTTCACATTCCTTCCGCAGGCGACTGAAAGCAGTAGCGCGGGGTCGACTACGAGCAACCCTTGGGACACCACTCTAAATAGGGCGTTGAATGTAATGAAGAACAAGGATAAGCTCAGTAAGCCGACGTCAGCTGGTCGTGTGGCCGGCAAAGGCTTGTCCACAAAATGGGGGTCATACTATACCGCTGGTGTGCGGAAGGAGAAAAAGACCAGCTCGGAAAGCCAGGCGCGCGAGGTTCAAGAACTCAAGGCACAGGTGGCGCGGATTCCGGAGATTGTCCAAGAGCAAGTGGAACAACGACTCGGAGTGACGATCACCGCCATTGTGCCTACCTTGATCCAGGGGTTGAGTGCGTGGATTGCGGGCGGCCAACAGGGGCCGCCCCCGATTCCTAGCTTCACGGCCAGCAACTCGCAGAATGCGATGGCGGGGCCATTGGTGTCTCCGGTGGAGGCGGCATTGGTGTCTCCGACGCCGGCACGGGAGCTTAATGCACCCGGGTGTACGTCGGCCGGCACCTTTGCAGCAAGCGGCCCCTCCGTCAACTGCACGCCGGCCGTTGGCGGTGCCTCGACATTAGCCGAGCTCGACGCCATCATCACGGTAACTAATTAAGCCTCTCTCAGCTGAGGACTTCATCTCCTTGCCTTTGACTAGGCATCCCTGACGCCCTACATGTTTTCGCAGGGCGCCGCCGACGTTCCGTGCACTCTCCTGCACTTCGTGAACAACGAGTTCGTCGATGTCGCCAAGGGCAAAATCGTTCAACCGGGCAACCCCTTGTTCCACGGTACCCAGATGCCACCCAACTTGTTTAGGGTTCAACTGGTTCGGGTGCTGCCAGGCTGCGACGAGTTGTTACCTCCGATTCGACCCGTCGGGGCCGACGATGATGATGTGATGACCCTCAGCGCCTGCCTGAGCTGGCCCCTGCTTTGGCCGAAGAGCCAGATTCGTTTGGAGGCGGGGGACACCACCCAAAGACAACACCGCCAGTCGTGCCGGCGCCAAGTCGGCCCCATGGCAAGACTGCCGCAATGGTGCCGGACATCCCTATGCCACTGGATCCAAACATGCATATGGCATAGGATCAGAACGACTACGACGACGATACATTTGGCAACGTCGATCAGTACTTTGCCGAACATGGGTACGATGGCGACTTCATGGGGGCTCCTTCTCAAGAACCCAACCCAACAAAAGACATGCGCGATCTAGCTGGTACCGCGGAGAAGCCAAGTTGCAACAGGCGTCATCTGCCGTTCAGCTCTCAGGAGACGCCTCCAGCTGCCGACTCCACCGAGCCTTAGATAGGCGAGGTGTGAAATATTATCAGCCCAAATACACTCAAGAAGGCGGTCTGTGAGCAGAACCCGGTCCCGTTACAGGAGAAGAAGAAGGCACGCAAAAGAAAGACTAACAAGGGTGCGAGCCAGCCGGCACCGAGTATGATCCGTGCTCAGGACGGGCCACCTTCGCCTGAGGATATCTCGAGGAGGGTGCATGTGGCGGGTAGGGCGATGCTACCGAAAAATATGCTCAATGCTGCAACCGGTGCTATGCGGAGTCTGCATGACAGTGTTCTTTCTTTGAGAAGCGGTGTCTCAGAGAGAAGGATGTGGCATACCCGGTTTTCGCGGCCAAGGTGCCAGAGGGCAAGGGCTTTGTGGATAACTCCATCGGGGGTACGATCGTCCTGCAGTTTGATGACATCCACGCTATGTTGAACCTTCATCCGCTGCACTACACCTTTGTTTGTCAATTTTCGCTGAGTATGGAGATGCGGATCATTCGCAACAAGACCCCGGACATCATGATAGTCGACCCCTTCTACATGCGTGCCAAGATCTTGGGCAGCGCTGGGGAACGGCAAGTCGCGAGTTCTTACCTCGAAGGCGTCATTCTGGCAAACCAAGATAAGGATAGCTTCCTCGTGCCTTACTTTCCCGAGTAAGTCCTCCCCTCAACCGCCCCGTAACATATGAATTCTTAGATTTCGATCGTTTTTCTTTTAACATTCCATGTTTTCTGCAGTGACACACATTGCACGCTCATCCTCCTAAGCCCCAAATATTCCATGGCCACGTATTTCGACCCGGACCGTCAGTCGAACGTAGACTACACAAATGTCAAGAAGGTTCTTGATGATGTTCTCCCCGGCTACGTCAAATCTGGAGGCACCTTCACCAGGCCTATTCGTAAGTACGGCAAGCACGTGTTCTCCCACAATACGACGTTCTGCTGCGTCAAGCAGCCGCCTGGCGGTCAGAAGGGTGCCTACTACGCCATCCATCACATGCGGGCGATCGTACAGGACCATCATCAACTTCTGCTACCGAGTAGACTCAAAGATTGGGTCGCGAGCGTGTCGGCAATCCAGGACGCGGACATTAGACAAGAATTCTTTCGCATCCAGTCGGAGTTTGCGGAAATCATCCATCAAGATGTCCTTCGTACCTCGGGGCAGTTCTACCTCAGAAATCAACCGTCCAACAGTGACATCGACACAATGCTACAAATGCAGGCTGACAACGCCCGTTCTTTCATGACTCCCACGATAGACGGCGGCTTCATCCACGCTTCGGTCCCTTGAGTCGAGTCGAAAGCAGTTATGCTGTGTCTAGTTCTGAAACATCGATTGGCTCATGTTGTAATTAAACTTTAATGAACTTGTAGTATGTCTCTTTGGTTTCGAGAGTCGTTCAACTTAGATGTAATCGATGCTATTAATGTCTTGCTTTTCTCTTCCGATCGTTCTGTTGCATACTTATATATTGCTTATGTATTGTCTGTGAATTGGTACTAACGTTTCGTTTGGCTAGTGCATAGCGATGCCGACGTATGTCGTGTACAAGGGTAAGGTTCCCGGAGTCTACGACGACTGGGAGGAGTGTCGGAGACAGGTTCACCGATTCAGCGGTAACAGTTACAAAGGGTACACCACTAGGGCCGAGGCCGAATCTAGATACGCCCGCTATCTAGCGGGAGAGGGGAGGGAGCGTTGGAGGAACTGGATGAAGACGAGTTTCATCGTGATGATGCTCACCGTGATGACCGCAACTCTCTTTTATGTGATGGTAGTTTAGATGATCGATATCGACTTGTAATGTGAAGACAAACTCGCTACTCGCGGTCTCGAGACTTGTAATATAATGTTCTATCTGTGTTTGATCTTTTCAATTCGGAGACTAATATGATGAATTGTATTCAAAGACTAATCTTCTATTGTATTCGATGAATCTGTTGTTGATGTGTGCTGTCTATATTTTGTCAAATTATACATTTTGTAACCTGTGCAAAAAACAGAAAATAAAAAATAAAAAAAACCTAATATTCATACTAATGGCGCATCACATGACAGTGCGCCATTAGTATGACAAAGCATACTAATGGCGCATCACTGAAGAGTGCGCCATTAGTATGCCGAGGTTACTAATGGCGCATCTTGCTGCCGTGCGCCATTAGTATGCCAGAGCACCTGGACATACATGGCCCCTGGGAGGCATACTAATGGCGCACTTCTGTATACACTAATGGCGCATCAGTGGTGCGCCATTAGTATATCAGATACTAATGGCGCACCAGGGGGTGCGCCATTAGTAAAATATACTAATGGCGCACCGCTAATGCACCATTAATGGCCAAATTAGGTGCGCCACTAGTAGGCCTTTTCCTAGTAGTGAGACATTTGTGTTTGCAGGCGAAAGAAACCCCGTGCACCATACTCTACTTGATCAAAGGCCAGAAGGTGGACGTGGGAAAGGGGATGATAATGGACCCCTCTCAACACACGTTCCACAACCAGCCGATCCCCGCTGGGCACATCAGGGTTAGCTTGACCAGTGTGAAATCAGGGCACGAGGATTTGCCTCCTCCAGTACAGCATGTGGGAGCGGACGACGAGACCCCGCCGCGGATTGGAAGCTGCAAGAATTGGGTGCTGCTATGGCCGAAGAATCTTATTCGTCTGGAGCCGGCCGAGAGCACACCAATAACTACCACACATCAACAAGCATGTGCGGAGACCACCACCCCGCCTACGCAATTACCAGCTCCTGTAGTGCCGGGTGAGAGCGACGGACGACATGATGAAGGGGGTGCAATAGTACTTGCTGATGTAATTTCTCCTATAGAATAGAGAATGGATGATGAGACGGAGGTTGACCCTATGGATTACCTCAATACAAACACGTATGACTGTGACATAGATATGATGAGTCAACCATATGACGAATCGGGCTATCAGCTTGCTAATGAGGATATGGATGATATGCCCGGGCAGGGTCGTAGCATGGATTGCAAAAAGTCTCTCTTCATGAAATCCTCACAGGACACGCCTGAAGATGCCGCCTCAACACCGGCTCAACTAGCCGGGCGTGAGGGTCATACAGTACTTAGCCCGGGAACACTGGGGCAGGGGTTAAGGAAGGGTCTGGAAGGTGTGCCCAAGAAAAAGGAGAGGAAGAGATCGGGGAAGGTAACTACCTCCAAACAAGCCAGAGCACATAGCAGCCAGGCGATGCATTCTGAAGAGCGTGTACCCATGAAAGGTGCGGTCATGTTCCATCTCACGGGCGAGTCGATGCTACCGCCGAAACCGCTGGAGGCACTATCAGGGGATCTCAGGAGACTGCACGACCATGTGCTGTCGATTGAGAAAAGCCTACTAGCCTCAAAGGATCCAGGATATCCGACATATGCAGCTCGTGTACCTGAGGGGAAGTGCTACGTCGACACACAGCCCGCGGAGGTGTTCTTCCTACGGTTTGACCATATCTTTGAGATGTTTCTAACAAGGCGGCTTGATTTTACTATCGTCCGCCTTTTAGCGCTACATATGAGCTCCGTCATGAAGAGTGAAGAAGTCTCGCAAATCTGTGTGGCGGATCCATACTACATGCACGAGTCTTTCTTGAGTCTCGGTGACTTTGAGCGTGAAACTGCTATGGAGTACCTCCAAAACTTCATGGTACAGAATAAGGACCGGGAAATTGTCCTCGTGCCTTATCATCCAAAGTAAGTCAGTTCCAAACAACCCTTTCATACATTTCAATCATTCCTTCTCTCTCATATGGGGAATAATTTGAGGTATCTTTTCCCCGCAGCAACGGGCACGCCGTCCTTATTGTTCTTTACCCGCAAGTCTCCCACACCGTGTATTTTGACCCTTCCAGAGACTACGAGAAAAAAGACTACACCCACATAATGAATATTCTAGATGATGCTCTCCAAGGCTTCAGCTTTAGAGGTGGCCACGTGCAGATCAAGAAACAAAGGAACAAGAAGATGGGTTTCGCGCATAAGACTAACTTCTCCTGCATCAATGTCCCAAAACCAAGCAAGAAGGATGGATTCTACGTCGTCCATCTCATGATTCAGTTCAACACGGATCACCAAAAGCTTCGCATTAACAGCAGAAATGATGATCATATCCACAAGTGGCTAGAATCTCATGGAGAAGCGGATTATAAACTTAGCGATGACTTCTTTCGCATCCAAAGCAACATTGCGACGATCATCATGAAAGAAGTCATCGATGAGAAGGGGATGTTCCACCACGGCCCTATATCGCAAGCTGACGTCCGAACTCACATAGGCATGCAATGTCTAGACCTCACGCCGTTCAAGAAGCTAGGGTTCGTCCTCGATGATATGGAAGGATGGAACTTCTAGTGATTTATGATGCCGATGATGATGATATATGTCAGTTGAACTTGTATACTTTTTGTAGCGATGAAACTTTGTGATGTCCATGGTCCCTGCCGAACTTGCGTAACGCTACTTTGTTAGTTTGCGTACGATGACCTGCGTACCTCTAGTTAATTAATTTGCGTACTGTATGTTGCATCTAGTTGCTAACCCTTTCTTTTTCGTGTTGCTCTAGTATATTTGTTGCATATATATGATTGTACATCCTCTTCATGAACATGCATCTCTAACAGGTACCTAGTTTCTTGATGGCGAGATGGAATTGCTATGTCGTGTACAAAGGGAAGGTTCCGGGGGTGTACAACGAGTGGCATGAGTGCCAGGCGCAAGTGAATGGGTTCACGGCCGCCAGCCATAAAGGCTTCAAAAGCAGACAAGAAGGAGAAGCTAGTTACTTGAGGTTCACGCTAGCGCGAGAGAGGACTCGTAACCGCCACCTCATGTACTGCATAGTTCCGCTCTCACTCATAGTGATAGCACTTCTTGCGTATACCTATGTTTAGATGGATGACGTTGTTGTAGTTGCAAGTATTCGAGACTTGCATGTATTGCTATTTTCGAGATGATGACAAGATATCACTTTGTGTTGGATGATGATTATGATGAGACTATTTGTATGTACATGCTATGATTACATTTGTGGTCTCGCGGGCATTTGTATGTGTATCATGATGACATTCCTATGTGCTAAAGATTCTTCTATAAAGCCTGTTCAAATACAAAACAAATATGCCAAAAAAAACTACTTAAATTAGTAGTAGCGGGTGTATAAAAGTTAGCAGCAGCGCCGCGATAGCAGTAGCGCGTCCAGGCAAAGCGCGCTAGAGATACTAGCAGTAGCGAGCTTCCACTAACAGCGCTACTGCTACACTTGTGTAGCAGTAGCGCCGGTGAGCACGCGCTACTGCTATGTGTTAGCTGTAGCGCCTTATTAGTAGCGCCTATCCCCGCGCTACTGATACATCTAAAACCCGCGCTGCTGCTAGCCTTTTCCCTAGTAGTGATAGCGTGGAGTAATTTGGAATGTGACGAGACGCAAGCTCAAATTTTTTTGAAGGTTCTAGTTTTGAAGTGCGGCACTATTCCCGGATGGCGTTACGTGGGCACGTGTTCTTAGCCGTGGTGTACTTTTTCTACTGTGTACGTGCAATAACTGGCACCGTCGTATACATATCTTACGGTTAATGGGGCGTTCGACCGGAATATCCGCATGGCGAGCTATAGGCTAGTCTTTTTTTAGACGCATTGAACCTATCACTCGGCACTTCTCGCACGCACCATCGTGCCACCCACAAAAACATGTACTCTGAGTTTAGTACGTTATACAGGAAGAGAAGAGGTGCACGCACGCACTCGTCCTCTCACACATGCGTCTGTTTTTTCTCAAAAAGGAGGATGATGACCCCCGGCTTCTGCATCTGGGAGTCACACACGCATCTGTAGCTACGAATTGTAGTGTTCTCAACCATCCGACTGGCTCTATCATGGATGTACCTATATACTAAAACATGTCTAGATATATCTATATTTTGACAAATGGAAGGCATGTATTATGGAACGGAGGGAGTGCTTGTCATCAAAATGGATAAAAAGGGACGTATCTAAAACTAAAATACGTCTACATACATCTCCTTTTATCTAGTACTTCTTACCCAAAGGAACTTTATATCCAACAGACACAAAATATCTGTTCGACTGTTGGAAATTATTGATCTGATGTCGAAGTAATTGCTGCATCGCCACCAAAACCCACCATTTCTTAAGCTAAAGTAGACCGAGGTAATCCCTATATTAGCATATTACTAAGATAAATAGAAGGCACTATAGAAACATTTAGGACGTGAGCTTGTCAATCTGAATGTGGAGGGACACCAGCTTAGCCCCGGCCAGCAGCTTGGGCGGAACTGTGAAGAAGGTCAGCTCCTGCACTTCGACGTCGTCGGGATCCTTGCTGCTTGTCACCTCCATTTCCAACTTGACAGCAGCGGTCGTGCCTTTGGGCTCCCCCGGCGGGCCGTTCGCCCACAGCTTGGCCACGTAGTGCGGCAGTGGGGACGCCCCCTCTCTGATGCAGACCACCGACACGGCGATAGGCGTGCCGACGTCGAGAACCTCGCCGGCCAAGAAAAACGCGTGGCCGTCCTCCTCCGCGAACAGCAAGAGCCGTGGCTCCGACAGTGGCACTTGTAGCTGGAGCACCTTGCCGTACTGGATCCTGTGCACAGGCATGGGATGCGCGTTGCTGATGTGGTGGTAGAGCGCCAGCGGCGGGCCTTCATAACCGCAGACGGGCACTGGGCATTTGTAGGGCGCGAGCGGACACACGCTCTGGTGTTCAGCGAGCATGTGGTAAATGACGTAGAGCCCATAGCCTTCGTGCGGGCACACCACCCTCAAAAAGGGGGGACTCCCCGGCCTCTGCATCAGAATGATGCATATGGCTACATATATTTTAATTTGTGGTGGGTAAATGTGAGAGGTTGCAGCAAATATATTGTACACTGCGGGTCTTTCAGCCAAGTTTAGAGGCAAGCATGTGGGGCCAGTGCTATGATGTGTCGCGTCAACTCGTACAACAAGGAGAAGCTTGATTTTACTACATGCCTTCTCCCTCGCCCATGCGCGCGGTTGCTCGCAAACGAGGACAGGCTTTTGCTTAGTAGTATACTTCTACAACAAGCTATCCGTCCCGCTCGCGGTGGACGGACATGCAGCAGTGGATTTGACACTGTAGAAGCAGTAGTAGTCACATCATTGTTCATCTTCTCTAAGAGGCGAAGAGCCAAGCGCAAACCGAACGTTGCATGAGACAAAATTGCTATGTGAGCCCACTACTGTACTACAACTACTTGCTAGTATAGCCCTATAAACCAGAAAGGAGTATTTGCCCTTCTAGAGATTTCAACAAGTGACTAGACTACAGCGAGATGGAGTACATATGGAGAAAAATGAGTGAATCTGCACCGTAAATAAATACGTACTAGTTCTATCGTTTTCCTCTCCGAGGTGCACAATATTGAGTATACTGACTAGTCTCTTTTTGACATGCATTTACATTTTTTTGGACACAGTACAGACGCAAGCGCTCATATACACGCGCATACACTCGCCCCTATGAACGCACACACACACGGCACTATCATCTTGAAATATACGAAGTCACCATAGGCACCTCTTCATAGACGGGTCCATAGGTGCTTGAATGCCAAGGAGGGAGAGGGTAGCAGTTCCCGAGACGTTGAACGATCAATGATGCATCCTCAATTACATGCAGGGGGAATTAATTGGAGAAGCAGAATAGAGGTAGCATGATGTGAATGCAACAGAGTTTGGACTCTCATATAATAAAGGCGCCCCACCACTCCAATCCATCTACTCCCAAGTCTCTGCGCAACACTGCTCACTCCAATCCAAGACCAAGTGACTAGAAGCCACAAGCACCTATGGAGGCAATGTACGCGAGCGGCAGTCGGCTATGCCAAATTAGCCAAGGTGCTGGCCTGCGGCCCCGCACCGCGCAGCATTTCCAGACGGTGCTGGCGACTGCAGGCATCGTAGCCCTCGCCGATGCCGGCTTCGCCTCTCACATGGACGACATGATGGTCAACTCTATCCGCAAGTTCACCGATGTCAAGAAGCGCGTGGACGACCTTGCCGTACTGCTCCAGCCCGCGCGGCCAGGCTCATCATTGCCTGCCACCCTCATCGGCCTCCATGGTGACGAACTCTTTCAAGCCCTGGTGGCCTTGCAGGTGCCGGAGGTCGCGACGAAGAATGTGCACCTCGAAGCCGCACTCGCCGCGCAGCGCCTCACCATGCAAGAAACCGTCGACCTGCACATCCACGTCTACGAGGAAATCGTCTACATAGGCCACTACAAGGCAAGCGAGGACAGAAAGATGTTGGCTGAGGGAGTCCTGGAAGAGGGCCCCCCGTTGAACCGGGCATCTCCTCCGCAGGGTGACCTGTCAGCACATCTGCAGACATAGCTCTGTCAATCAACTTCCTCGCCGAACTCTTTTTTCAAAGAGTCGCTTAAGCACTTACTAAAAATGCTGCGTCGAAGTCGCCGATTCTCCTTTACGGAATCAGACAGCTAAGCACGAACATCCTTTAGTTCCTCGCCCAGCTGGGTATTGGCGTCTTGAAGCTTGTCCTTCTCTTGCCTCACCCTCGTCAGCACGCTCTCACCAGCCTTTAACTGGCGTAGGAGTTGCTGCTTGTCCGGATTCACTCCGGCTCCATCTGCACTATTATTGTCAGAATTGCACATATGCCGCACTTCACAGCAGAATTATCTTTCGAAGCATACATTACCTGAGGGGGTACCCTTGGCATTCTCTGAAGCGGCCAGTGTGCGGCCTCGAGTTGGGCCTTTCACTCTTCCAGCTCCTGGGACAGTTGTGTGTTCTTCTTTGAAAGATCCTGTATAACATATGATCCTTAAATCAGTTATCTTAACTGTTTCAAGTCTCGGGGGCTACTGACATATATAACCATCAGATTTACTCACCCGTATGTCTTTCACATCCTGCTCTGTGGCTCTGGCTAGACCATTTTGAGCGGCACGAAGATACGCATCTCCCGTATTAAAGGCGTCCAACGCCTCTTGGGAAAAACATGTGTCACGAAGAACGGCCCGGCGACGCCTGTGGTTCACGGCACTCTCCACCTCTGAATTGGTGGCAGATAGCCCGTCCGCATCCTCTGTCGGAGGAGCGTCCGGTGCACCCCCCGTGTTCGCCTCCGCTTCCGGACCCGGCCTTGAAGCCTGGCCGGTGGATATAGTCCGGCGGGCGCTCTACCTCCTAAAGAGAGCATGGGCGTTAGTGTGACGTGAGGGCATAAACCCTAGGCGTTAAAATTGCACGCCCTACCGTTACGCCGGAATCTCGATCCGTTCCGCACTTCTTTTTAGCCCACCTGGCTTCAATGGCCCTTGTTGGCTACCCACCGCGGTCTCGGCCCTCCGCCTCAAGGATTTCCCCTGCAAAGTGAAAAAACTATTGGTTCACGACAATCAAAATAAAACATGGATGAATCCTCTTGAAAGTACTGGGACTCCGGTCTCGGTTACCTTTGAGGCCGGAAGTAGTCCGGGATAGTTGGCCACAATGGCCACTAAGGTGTTGTCCTTACTCAATTGATGAAACACCCCGTCAATTAACTCCACACATAAGTCCGAATCCTCTTGGGAGTCCGGATCGAGGGACCGTCCTGGGTCCTCGGGTTGCGGAGGAGGACTGTTTATCTCCTTCACAGTCTAGCGCAGCTCCTGCGTTAACATCGCTAGACTAAGTACTCAATTATGGGAATTTCAAAAGCGGGTAGACAAGTGGAAGTGTTCACTCACCCAGCTTGGAGGACTATACATAGAGAATCCGCCCAGGTGGGTTGACATGGAGGAATTCCTCTTCTTCTCCCTTGTATAAAGCGGATAAGATCTTCGTTAGAGTGGCGGCCGAATCTGGCCCCTTGCGACCGCACCGGGTGGCGTCGTCCTCCCAGTTGAAATCCCACATGGGGTGGCCTCTGTACTGAAGCGGTTGCACCCCCCGCGTAATGCATGTGGCCATGACCTCGATCATGGTCAATCGGGAATGAGCCAACAATCTTATCTGGCTCATCAGGTAAAGGACGTCCCTATCAGTTTCCCTCTGAGGGTTTCGTGGGCGCCAACTCAGGCGTTTCTTCAATGGAGCATTGTTAAACTCAGGAAGGCCAATCCGTATAGGGTCCGGCAGGGGGACGTCATCCATATAAAACCATTCCGAAGGCCAGTCCTCGGACGCCTTCTTTGGGGTACCGGATAGATATCCGATCCCGGTGATGCGCCATAGTTCGGCTCCGCCCACTTAATAAATTGACCCCTCCTGAGAGCGGGGCACAAGGCAGAACAACCTCTTCCATGGCGCGAAATGGGCCCCAATGCCCAAAAACAGCTCGCAAAGGGCCACGAAGCCCGCAACATGCAGAATGGAGGCAGGCGTGAGGTGGTGTAGCTGGAGGCCATAGAACTCCAGTAGCCCTCGGAGAAACGGATGAATTGGAAATCCGATTCCTCTTATTAAATAAGGGACTAGGCATACCCGCTCTCCTTGAGAGGGATTGGGGACGCTCTCCGCCTGCTCTCCGCCGCTATAGGTGGCGATCCCGGCTCAAACTGGGACCATATATGCCGGGAGGAGGAGCCCCTTGGATTGAAGCACTACTAACTTGCTATGCGGGACGGAACACCGCTCCCAATCTCCGGGCCGAGGGCTGGAGGGGCGAGAGGAGCAGCTGCTTCGACCCAGCATGGTGGAATGGATCTCTGTCGAAAGCGCTCTGATGAATACTCGCGGAGGAAAGGTGGTGTGAATTGGATCTAAACCCCCGTCTCTTTTATGGGCGGCTCATTTACGCGGCTGGGGGGGTAAATGAAAAAAAAACTGGCTTTTCGCATTCGTTTGACACGTGGAAGATGGTCATTATTGGGCATAGAAGCTAAGGAGAGCAACACGCACCAGAAGCCGGACACTATCCGACTGGTACATGGAATTTGGAGAAGAACCCGCCTTGCAATGCCGAAGACAAACTTGCGCACCGCACTCGTCGTCATTGAAGCCTGGTTCGGGGGCTACTGAGGGAGTCCTGGATTAAGGGGTGCCCGGATGGCCGGACTATGACCTTTGGCCGGACTCCCGGACTATGAAGATACAAGATTGAAGACTTCGTCCCGTGTCCGGATAAGACTTTCCTTGGCGTGGAAGGCAAGCTTGGCGATATGATATGAAGATCTCCTCCCATTGTAACCGACTCTGTGTAACCCTAGCCCTCTCCGGTGTCTATATAAACCGGAGAGTTTTAGTCTGTAGGACGAACAACAATCATACCATAGGCTAGCTTCTAGGGTTTAGCCTCTCTAATCTCGTGGTAGATCAACTCTTGTACTACCCATATAATCAAGATTAATCAAGCAGGAGTAGAGTTTTACCTCCATCGAGAGGGCCGAACCTGGGTAAAAACATTGTGTCCCTTGTCTCAAGTTACCATCCGCCTAGACGCACAGTTCGGGACCCCCTACCCGAGATCCGCTGGATTTGACACCGACATTGGCCTTCTTCCAGTGGCAGGAATCATTGGACGCCATTGTTCAGAAGCACGTCGACCTGGCCACGAAAGCCGCTGCTACTTAGGCGTCGTTCGGTGGGCCGGCGCCCTGAGTCGAGGAGGTAGACGTCGTCGATGGATGCATCTCTTCTTCTTGCCTCATCTAACCAGCACTGCATCGCCTTGTGGCCTTAATGTTCTATTAGTATAGTACTCCCTCCATTCCCAAATATAAGTCTTTATGAAGATTCCAGCAAGTGACTACAACATACGGAGCAAAATGAGTGAATCTACACTCTAAACTATGTCTATATACATCTGTATCCTGTATTCTATTTGAAATAGTATCTAAAAAGGCTTATATTTATGAATGGAGGGAGTATATGGCATTTTTATTCGAGTCATAACATTTTCACTGTGAGGTGGGGTCGCAGTTGAGCAAACCCACCCCACCCACCGGGCGTCGGCCAAGTTTAGAATTAGAAGAGAGAAACGAGGGAGGAGAGCTAGCTGTAGCACGGACGTTGTTGTCAGATGGGACTGTTGTTTATAGAATAGGAGTACTAAGCACTCGTGCCTCTTTCTTTTTTTTTGAGGGAAAAATTAGTCGTATGTCTAGTACCACTAGTTGGGTGCGTGCGACCTATAGCTGTCATCACTTTAGGTCTCCTTTTCGAACCACGGCTACACTTCACAGTACATATTTTTTCATGCATTTATCCTCCTATATGTACTCCTAGGATATTTCCACGTGCTCCCATTCACCGACATGTGGGACATAGAGCATCTGGGTTGTAGTGCATGCACGACTCGGAGCATATGTTGGGGTACTTTACATTTTAGACCTCAAGAATTACATGCAAACCCCCCGCAGAAGAATAAATAAATGAATAAATTACTACATGAAACTGGATTATTTTCATGGAAACCAGAGTGGACATAACGCGTTTATAAACAAAAAAAATGACTGGACCTAAACCAGTCTAAGGGCCTCTTTGATTTTTCCCGCAAAAAAAGGGCCTCTTTGATTCGTAGGATATTGAAAACACAGGAATGGGGAAAGTATGATTGCGATGAACCGAGACGAGGAGAACTCTAACTCAGTTAGAGGTTAGAGTTAGATTCTAACCCTGAACTAACTCTAATCCAAAGAGGTGTATGGATGGCAGGGTTAGATTGACAATAAATGCTCTATCTCAATCATTTGACTACTTTGGACCCTATTTCCTACCGAATTTGTGGCCGGCTCTTCTGTGGCCTCCTCCCGCTCACAATTGACATAAACGAACCATCTATACAAATCAAGCATGCAAAACGTGATAATTTTTACTTTGTCCATACAAATGAGATATCCCACTTAAACATACAAGTCGTCAATCAAGCTTCACAAAATAAAAAAACACTTTGGGTCTGTTTGGTTCATGCCTAACTTTGCCACAACTAAGCTTAGCAAAGTGCGGCTGCCACAAAAAGTGTGGCTAACAAAATGGCCACAACAAGTGTGGCAAGATTTGGCAAGAAGTTGAGTCTATGACATGTGGACCATGTAACTAGAAAAGTATGGCAAGCCACAAGTGTGAAAATTAACCAAACACATGCCTAAGATATTGTGGCATGCCTAAGCTTAGGCATGCCAACCTTAGGCTGCAAACCAAATAGGCCCTTCATGAAACAAAGAATGAGCTAACTCATCACGGAAGTCATTCATGATAGGGAGGGAGCCCGGAGCCCCTCACGCACCGAGGGAGGAGCTCGCCATCGTCGCTATGGAGGAAGGCTCTGTAGAGCCCAAGCCCCGGGAACCCCTCCGACGCTGGCCCTTGCGAGTTGAGGTGACACCGGCATGGGTAGCAGGGCCGCTTGCCGCCGAATGGGAACTAAATCTTTGGGCCTCTAGAAATAGTGCAAGCTTGTAACTAAAATACCTAGAAAGGTGAACTGAATCTTTGGGCCACTAGAAATAATGCAAGCCTGAAATTGAAATACCTAGAAAGGTGAACTGAATCTTTGGGCCTCTAGAAACAATGCAAGCCTGAAAGTGAAATACCTAGAAAGGTGAACTGAATCTTTGAGCCTCTAGAAATAATGCAAGCCAGAAACTGAAATACCTAGAAAGGTGAACTGAATCTTTGGGCCTCTAGAAATAATGCAAGCCTAAAACTGAAATACCTAGAAAGGTGAACTGAATCTTTGGGCCTCTAGAAATAATGCCAGCTTGAGATTGAAATACCTAGAAAGGTAACCTGAATCTTTGGGCCTCTAGAAAGATTTATTACCTCCTCGAGCAGCATCAAACAATTCCATCTGTGCACCACAAATCTATACCAAGTTTGATCACGATCTACTTTTCCAAATCAGAATTAGCGCTAGAGCAAGCAAGATCAATGATATGGCCGTGAGACAGAGAAGGAACGAACAAACTCACCCCTCTCGTGACCTCCCTGGTAGATGCACCGCTGTCGCGCATGACAGAGGGAGAAAAACGACTGGTGAAGGGGGAGCGGGGCGACCTTCGAAGGCCGGAGAGAGAGGGCGACCGGAGTAGGGCGGCGGAGGCCGGAAGGAGAGGGCGGCCGGAGGAGAGAGAGGGCGAGCGGCGCTTGGGCGGGCGGCCCTATGGTGAACAAAGAGGAGTCGTGCGAGAGGGGGGAGCGATCTGGTGCGGGCAGGGGAGATTTTTTTAGTTCTCTTTTAGTGGGCCCGAGGATAACTAACCCAATTAGAACCTCTCCATCGGGCTAGTTTTTTTAGCTGGGTTAGAGCAAACTAGCTCAAACTACCCCCTCTTGTTTCGATAATTTGAGGTTATTTCAACCCAAACTAGCTCTAACTCAGGGATCCAACACAAAGAGGAGTGTTACTGTACATGCTACAATGTGGACCGTAACACATTGTTTTTTATGGCCATATCACCACATTGTTTTCTACTACTGGTTCACTGGGCTACCGTGGTTCGCACTGCTGGTTCACTGGGTTGTCGTGGTTCACACTCCTCCGACCTAAGTAGTACATAGTATAGTACTAGTATATACCGCATCATTCTTTGTTCCTTCTTACTACTCAGACATGTGGGAGAGCCAGCATCCGAGGCGACATGTCATGCACCAGATTAGAGCGTGGAATAGAAGGGGGCATCACCCTGGTCGGAGCGCGAGTAATTCATGACTATAGTGAGTGTTCATATCACAAGTCTTTCCAGCAGTAACGCGCCGTCAAATTGCACAGCCCCACTCGCTCACCCTCCTCGCCTCTCTGTCAAACTTCCTACCCGAAAACTACCACGTGTACTGCCCGGGAAAAGCCCTGCCCTCAACTTTTAACTACGCGAAAATAGTTCGAGCTTGTTTGGTCTATATAAATACAGTACTTACTGTATGTTTATTCACCCGTGGGGTTGTTCAATGATTGGAGGGGCGGGGAGCACAAGTGAACAATACTGTAGTACTACTTGTAGTATGTAGGAGTCGTACAGTAGTCACCTTAAATAGAGAGTTTCTTTTCTTTAAAGCCACGTACACAAATTGAAACGCTTGTTGTGGAGAGAAAAAAAGATAATCACTCCACTATATATGGACGCAGGGGCCTGTGTGCTTGCTTTACTAGGGTTGCTCTCTTCATTCTCTCATCCTCTCCAGATATAAACAAGACAGCGGTAGCGACATTTTCTCTCTGCTCACCGTTGGTCACAGATCTGGCCGGATCCCTTCGGCCGGTGTGTGTAGAGGACTAAAAGGTGCATCGTTCACGCGGTCATCACCGCCGAGGGAGGAAACCCACAGCTGCCGGAGGGGCCTGATCCTCTGCCTGTGCCGTTCTCTCCAACACAGCGCCGGCTCGGGAGATCCTCCGACCCTTCTTCCCCCCTGTCGTATTGTCCGCAGATCCGACCTGCCGTCGCCGACATCCCGGCGACCCTCAGGTATAAGTTCTTCGAAAGCGGCCTTGCTCTACTGCCCCAGCTCCCCATGTGTCTGCATGTGCATCTTTTTCTACTCCCATCAGCTCTTCCAAAGCCACCTAAATTTTTAGTATTATTAGAGGTAAAGCTACTTCATGCATTCGAATCTAGGGCTTTGTTCAAACAACGAAGAATGGGGGGAAAGTTGTAGCATGAATCTAGGACTTGATTCAAAGAGGAAATAATATGGTGAAAGTAGTAGAGACCGGATACCCAACCGATCTCTTGGTTGAAAACGGAAATAATGGGAAAACACAATACAAACTGGATAAGGAACAGATCTATTATTGGTTGAAAAACGATAGAAAGTGGTGGCTGGTGGACAAGTCAACAGAGTATGTCCAGGATTAGATTTGCCGCCATCACATAGTAAAAGGTCTTCAGGATTAGATTTGCTATCCTCACATAGTAAAAGGTCTCAGGATTAGATTTGTTGCCCTCACATAGTAAAAGGTCTCAGGATTAGATTTGCTGCCCTCACACAGTAAAAGGTCTCCATGATTAGATTTGCTGCCCTCACATAGTAAAAGGTCTCCAGGATTAGATTTGCTGCCCTCACATAGTAAAAGGTCTCCAGGATTAGATTTGCTGCCCTCACATAGTACAAAGGTCTCCAGGATTAGATTTGCTGCCCTCACATAGCATGAACAAACTCGGCATCACCACTTTATGCCTCCTTGTAGGTAAATTGTGCTGATGCGTCCACTGTCGCATGTCCTTATACCAACCTTTTGCTGTTGTTAATGTAAGGGCGCATGTAAAATGAAGCGATCACACCGTCACCTTAGGGACATGTCTAACCAGTGTTATTGTTAATCTAATGCCTCTAGTGATAAGATGCAATTAAACTGTGTTACAAATGGCACTCCTACTGTTTTCCCCAGTATGATAAGTAAGTTGCTCCTTTACGCTGCAGAGTGTCCTGGTGTCCCCACGGTCCCATGCCCTTAAACCAACTCTTTAGCTGTTGTTGATTTACTGTGTCTGGTAAACAAGCAATGCCACCATTAAAGTAATCCCATATTTGAGGAATCTCATTGTTGATCGTAATGCTTCTGGTAACATGAAGCATTGCTGACGTTTTAAAATTTCTACTGTCCTTGCATGATTTCCATGAACATAATTAAGATGCTTCTTTTCATTTTGTATATGTTTCGTATATTCTTATTGACCAACAACTGTTTACTTTCTATCTTTTTGTGCAGATAGGGATATCCATTTCACCTTGTTGCTATTGTGACCTTTTGGTGAACTGCACAAAACACTTTTTTTAGAATGAGTGTCTTGTGCAGTTCAACTAAAATGTCACGTGGGCAACATCTCTCAATTTTGGTGGAACTACACAAAATGGTGATTGGAGTTTCCAAAATCTCTGTCAAGTTCTGCCGGTAATCTCATGCAACATTTTATTAGCCTTTGCAAGATGGAGCCGTCACTATCACCACAATGGCACTTTATTTTAGTGGAACCGCACAAAAGGATAAGAAAATTATAGTTGCACCTTACATGAGCCAGACATCCAACCTTAATGTTCCTCAATTTTAGTGCAACTACTAAAGAAGAACCTGCCGGCTCACAAGAGCAAGTACTTCTTGCTAGCTGAATGATGCAACCTTTGCTTCATTTCAGGTGAACTGCAGAAAAAGGCGCATTAATTGAATCATGGAACTCCAGGCAGACCTCATCCAAGTAGAGCTGGAGGTTGAGTTCAAGGAGGCCGCTATTAAAGCAAAATCATGCTCTCATGTCTCCTTGTTTGTGCTGTGCAAACATGTTGTGCAAACAGGAATACTCAACTACAGATGTTGTGACGGTCAAGAGCATGCGCCAAGTTCTTCGATTGTATGACATGGCTAGCCAAGATGGATTTAATCCCGATATTCACTTTATCAAAATGCTCTAATGGGTTGGTTCTGAATCTTGCAAGCTGGGAATCAGTGAGATGTGTAGGCATCTTTGTTGTACTTATTATTTGAATCTTATTTGTTGGTTCTGAATCTTGCAAGCTCAGAATCAATGAGATGTGTAGGCATCTTTGTTGTACTTATTATTTGGATCTTATTTGTTGGTTCTGAATCTTGCAAGCTGGAAATCAATGAGATGTGTAGGCATCTTTGTGTACTTATTATTTGGATCTTATTTGTTGGTTCTGAATCTTGCAAGCTGGGAAACACGGCATGATGATGCAGAGGACAACAACCATAACAAATAGTTCAAACTTGGCTAGTATTATCTTTGTGAAAGTGCGACAAATGTGTTGATCGTGTGCTTCCTGAGAAGAATAATTCTAATTGTTGTGCATGTTGATCCTGTGGCACTGATAGAACGAGCGAATGCATTGCTTGTTTTAAGTATAAATTTCTATTAAAGCTAATTAAATTTAAGTAAAGTGACCACTAACTCCTGTTATTACAGTACCAATACAAACTCACTCGTGAACCGACGTGTGGCCGGAGTAGGTTTCTTAATGGAGGTGTTTCAATGCGCCGAGGGTGCATCTTCTGCCGGGCGTGCAGCGGACGAGGGAAGGGTAGTAACTGTTGTCGCCTGTACACATTCAGCTTACTGTTGAATCCAGTTCCCCAAGAGCTGAAAAATGAACTACTGTCGCCGCCTACACACTCGTTCACTCGAAGAGACTCCAATGGCGATCCGAGGGGTGAGCCTGCTGGATATGTACTTTAGCAAGGAGTTCCCCTTTGAGTTCGCCGTTTAGTCCTATGGCTGCACCAAGTTGAATGTGATGTACACCAACGATACGGACTCGGTGAAGCTCTGCCTCGCCTCAGTCCTATGGCTGCACCAGGTTCTGGAGCATTCGCCCGTTTCATCGGCAGCGCCGACTGCACCTTCGCTACGGTGGAGAGAAGGAAGAACGCGACGATTCGGCCATCTGGTGAAACAAGCTCGTCGACATCCAGAAGCAATACAAGATCATCAGCAACGGGCAGGAGAAGGACTCCGTGGTTGACATCGCTGAGACCATCATCGACCCCTGATACGCCAACATGAAAGAAGACGACCTGAACACGTGGGAGGTACCTCTGAATCTAGCCTACATAACCTACGCGGCCAAGGACGCATACGCATGCTACGACATGTACAGGCAGATCTTGGACATGAGGGCGTGTCTGCTTCCCGTAACCGACGAGTACACGGACAGCCGCAGAGTCATGATCAAGCGTGCCAGGAAGGTCTAGGTGTTGTACTTTATCTATCTATAAGCACCTTTATCATCTGAGTGTTTCATGCATTAGCCTATGTGTCGTAATTATCTGTTTTGTTTGAAATATTTCTTTTAAGAACCCATTAACCTGATTGCTTTTTAGTGGCTATTTGCTTATGTATGTAAACTAGTTCACTTGTCCATAAAAAAAACTAGTTCACTCGGCTGCCGTGCTTTGAATCTCCTTCCTCCCAAAATATTCCCCTCCTCAGGTGGACCCAGCAGGTCTCTGAATTTTCTCCCACTTTCTTTTTTGATGTAAACTGAGTTTTCTCCCAGTACTTTCCCCTAGAACCAACTCAACTGTCCCACTCTAGCCTAAAAAATAATAATACCCCACATACTATTAACTCATCAAATTAAAATGATATTTTATTTCGTAAGTTGAAAGTTCTTACAAAATATTAATAATAATTGTTTATATATAACTTGGCAAGTTAACTCCTAGTGGTTGCGTACATAAGCTTGCAAAGATTTTACTAACGTGCAATCATGTGTTTATGTTTTTATAACATTACTCCGTCTAGCCCAACATGATATTTTCACCCAGCCTAGCAAGTCCGTGGATTTCGAGAAAAATGCAAATGGGATGTAAACGGGTTGTTAGATGCTACATCATTGTTTCATCCAGCCCACCAAATGGACAAAAAAACAAATGAACGGTCGTGAAGCTAGCAATGATCAAGAGGTGATCCTGAACTCCTACATACGTCAAACATAACCCAAAACCGTGTTCACTTCTCAGACTCCACCGAAAAGAGACCATCACGGCTACACACGCGGTTGATGCGTTTTAATTCGAATCTGGTGTCAAGTTATCTACAACCGGACGTTAACAAATTCCCATCTGCCACATAACCGCGGGCATGGCTCTCGAAAGTTTATACCCTGCAGGGGTGTCCCAACTTAGCCCATTATAAGCTCTCACGGTCAACGAAGGATATTCCTTCTCCCAGGAAGACCCAATCAGTCTCGGAATCCCGGTTTACAAGACATTTCGACAATGGTAAAACAAGACCAGCAAAGCCGCCCGATGCACCGACAAATCCCGATAGGAGCTGCACATATCTCGTTCTCAGGGCACATCGGATGAGCCAGACGTCGGGTTGGCATAGACCCTGGTTGCCCAGGGGGCGCCGGACATCACTTAGGTTGGACCAACACTCGGAGGAGCACTAGCCCGGGGGGTAAATAAAGATGACCCTCGGGCTCCGGAAACCCAAGGGAAAAAGGCTTAGGTGAGGCAAATGGTAAAACCAAGGTTGGGCCTTGCTGGAGGAGTTTTATTCAAAGAGAACTGTCAAAGGGGTCCCATAAATCACACAACCGCGTAAGGAACGCAAAATCCGGGAACATAACACTGGTATGACGGAAACTAGGATGGCAAGAGTGGAACAAAACACCAGGCATAAGGCCGAGCCTTCCACCCTTTACCAAGTATATAGATGCATTAATTAAATACGAGATATTGTGATATCCCAACATAATCCTGTCCACCATGGAGCAATCTTCAACTTCACCTGCAACTAACAACGCTATAAGAGGGGCTGAGCAAAAGCGGTAACATAGACAAGCAACGGTTTGCTGGGAAGGGTGAAAAGGTTAGAGGCTGACATGGCAATTTGGGAGGCTTGAAGAACAAGTGATAGGTAGCGCAGCAAAGCGAGAGAACGAAGCGACTAGCATAGCAATGATAGTAGTGAGATCCAGGGTAGCGGTCATCTTTCCTGAAATCTCGCAAGGAAGAAGAACGAGTCCATGAAGAAGATGAAGCCATGAAGACGAACCAAGCGTAGACGAACGAATCCTCACAATCGCAACAAAACAGGAACTAACGAGAAGGAGCACAGCCGGAAAGAAGCAAACACACGGTAAACACACAACACATGAACAAGGCATGATTCTCAACCAAGTTTGATGCATTACAAAGCTATATGACGCAACTCATGGCAAGAGATGATGCAAACAAGAACAACACGTCAAAGCAAGTTTAAATGAGGCCGGAAACAACATATAACAATTCCGGTAAGTCCTCGTATGCAAGTTTCAAAGTTGGTCCAGATCTGAACAACCATTAAGTTGAAGTTGTTAAACAGCAAGTTAAAGAGCACCAAGAGGATCTACACGAAATTTTAGTCAAGTTACATATAAAGTTCATTTAGTTCGGAGCTACGGCCTAGAAGATATGAGCAAAACAAGTTAAACATGGCATTGATGCAAAATGCATTCAAACATCAAGCAAACACACTCAAAACATGGATGCAACAAGGTAATATGAAACTACATGCAATTCTAAGCAAGTTTCATATAGAGCACACTCAAAACGGAGCAACGGTTCAACACATACACACTATACAAGTTTAAAGGACAAGCTGTCCAAAACAGCAACTAGGCATATAGCAAGCATCATAACGATATGCTACAGCACCTCAACAGAAGAACAAAAGACATGGACGTGATGTACAGGTAAAGCATGACAAAACATGAACAGTGAGCTATCTCCAGAAATCAATAGAACATTCTCAAAAGGACATGGCAAGATTGCAAATCATAACAGTTTACAGACTTAGCAGAAATAACGTTAGGTTGCAATGTTTAGAGCTATCAAACAACATGTTACAGTAACTTAACATGGCAAAAAAGGAATGGAATGTTAATACTAAAGACAAAGAACAAAACTCCCTTACTGAACTAATTCCAAAGATCAATAGAAAACATGGTAGCATCCATGCAAACATGGCAAATGATATGACAGATTCAGACATGGCAGGAACAACAATAAGTAGGCATGTTGGTGAGCTTGTACCACTCACCATAGAGCAATACATGGCATTAAAAGGTGACCAACAGTA
Organism: Triticum aestivum; assembly: GCF_018294505.1. Classification (NCBI taxonomy): domain Eukaryota; kingdom Viridiplantae; phylum Streptophyta; class Magnoliopsida; order Poales; family Poaceae; genus Triticum; species Triticum aestivum. Next base: position 80,401,584 of record NC_057801.1, on the reverse strand, counting down.
ATATGACATATTCATGAAGCTAAGCATGGCAAGAGAAAGTTCATAGGGTGCATGGATCACTAGGAAAGCACATGGAAAAACTGAACTTAATATTAGCAGGCTGACAGCAACATTATTTAGCAATTTGAGAGCAAGATTACAACAAGCTACATCAGGCTATAAATGCCACCAGGGCCATGGATGGATAGATCATAACATTTCCAACAAAACATCCTTAGTGAACATCTCCATATTATGCATAGAATGACTTGTAGGAGCAGGTTTACATAGCATCATGATATAGCAGATTCAGCATAGCAAAACAATAACAGCAAGTACCCTACTTCACAAGCTCGATGCACTCACTACAAGACTCACAAAAATACATGGATTACACCACTGTGAATATGGCATGATGTAGCTCAAAATTTATGTAGACATCAAGCAGTTAACATCATATACCACTCTTGCAACGATGATTAGGGCATTAAGATGGACTCAAACAAGCATGGCACAATGGAACAAAATGAAGAGCATCTCACAACTAACATTTTGATATATCATGCACATGAAATGGAGCAGTATGCAAGGATATATGATGCGCTGAACAGGGCAACAAAATGCAAATAAACAGGGACAAGATATTTTCGGGGTCAACCTCGTGGACTGGATCTGGATCTGGGGGCTCGGTTCCCGAGGTTGGCCGAGCTCCCGCGAGAGTCGCGTCGGGGAAGAGGAGGGAGGCAGCCGGGGTCGTCGGGGGCGGTGTCCCGCGAGGCAGGCGGCGTCGGGCGGCGCTGGGACGTCGGCAGGCGGCGTCCCGCGTGGCAGGCGGCGTCGGGCGGCGCCGGGACGTCGGCAGGCGGCGTCGGGGCCGCGGCGGCGGGTAGCCGTGGCGAGGCGTGGGCGAACGAGCGCGGTTGCTGGCGTCAGGCGGTGAGTGAGAAGGCGGCGGCAGTCAGCAGCGTAGAGCGGCGGGAGCTCGCCGGCTCGGGGCGTGGGGTGCGCCGACGAGAAGGGCACCGGGCGGCGAGGTCGCCGGCGGCGCGGAACGAAGGCGGCGGCGGGACCGCGGGTGGCGGGGCGAGGTCCGGGGGGAGGCGTGCTGGCTCGGGCGCCAGCGGGGCAGCGGCGGTGGCGACCCTGGCCGGGGAGGGCCCCGCGTGGGCCTGGGGCGGGCCGAGCGGGTCAGCGCGGTAGGAGGAGAGAGGAGGGCGGCGGGGCGCCATGTGGCGGCGGCGGAGTGGATCCAGGCGGCGGCGAGGCTAACGTGGCGTGCCCTGATTCGTCGGGGAGAGGTGGCTGGCAGCGGTGGATGCGTCCAGCGGCGGGCGGACATGTCCGGCGGGGGAGAGGGAGGTTTGATCTAGGGTTTGCCCGAAAATTCGGGGGATGGGACTGATTTATTGGTAGAGGGAGCTAGGAGGGTCCAAATAAGGAGCGGTTTTCGCCCACACGGTCGTGATCCAACGACCGAGAGCATGGAGGTGACTTGGATGGGTTATTGGGCTGTTTTGGAGGGGTGTTGGGCTGCACACAAAAGAGGCCTTTGCGTCTACCCGGTTAACCGTTGGGGCATCAAACGACCTCCAAATGGAACAAAATTTGACGGGCGGTCTACCGGTGATATACCAAGGCCACTCGTCAAATACCGACCCATTCCACGAATGTTTTTATCCCGCTCACGAAACAAGGTCTGAGAGGGGCGACAGGCGCGTGCGAGTGGTCTGGACTCCGAACGGACAACGGAGAGAACCGGCGGAACCCGAACGGATGCAATTTTTAAAAGCATGCAGATGAAATGCAGATGATGACATGGCAAAATGCAACATGCAAGAAAATTACATGGCAACGATGGCGAATAATTGGATGACACCTAGCGCATCGAATCCGGGGCGTTACAACTCTCCTCCACTAACAAGAGATCTCGTCTCGAGATCTTAGGACTGAGACGGAAGGGAAAAGGGATGAGGTGAAACAAGAACTCAATAGAAGAAGCAAAGAATCAAGAGCACTCGAGAAGAAGAGAGGAACGACGAGAATGACGAGAATCGAAAGCTCACGGAATCAGATAGACTATGAAACCACTCTGGTCAGGACGAGATAAGAAACGAATAAGACCGAAAGGATTTAGGCAGCACTCCGGCTGAAACATGGAGGAATAGAACACGAGCTTCACAAGATGGGATGACACTTGACGAGATGAACAATGCAATGCCTCCAGAAGAATTGAAAGAATGGAATGAAAAGAATTTAGAAGGAAGGGTTGAACGGAGTTGTTGAGAAAATCAACAACGAAAAGAATAGGCTTGTTGTGGTCTTATAGGTAACATCTCAAGATCATAAAGTGATAACCGGCCACAAACAGAAATGATTGGATAGCTGAGAAGAACAAAGAAATGCAAAACTCCACTTGAAAAGAATACGGAGAATTAATTGCACTTCGAGACGCGAGAAGAAAAAAATACTTGAACCCCACCAACAAGAATCTTGATGAACTCTTGAAGAATGAATTAAATCATGAAGAACCACCATGAAGAACTCCGGTGACAAAAGGATGATGAGATAGAATGAAGGATGAAAGAATAAGATTAAAGCTTGCGATGATTTAGATGGAGGTTCCAACGAAATGGCCGAGGGAATATGAACTCCGGAAAAGAAAAGATGAAGGCACTTGGAACCGAGAGATTATTCATCATGAACAAACTCCAAAGGAAGGGACTAATCACTCAGAGGAAATAAGAATAAGATTTATTGTATGCTTATCCTTCATCAAATTAAATTGATGACAAGCAATGGATTTTGCATACTACTTATTCTTCTTGAAAAGGATTAAGGGTAATATAGAACAAAACATGAGAAAGTCTTCATGAACCACCGGTAGGATTGGAAAGAATGAATGGATTAATATGATAATCAAAGAAAAAGAATCTTGACCGAACCAGTAATAATTTGGAAATGACTGACGAAAGAGAATGAAGCACCGGTAAGAATTAGAAGAACAAATATGCTTGAGGGGATTTAGATACAAGAGAATGGGAAGAACTCGAGCTGATTAATGAAGATTTGAATGAAGCGTCGGGTTAAATGGATAACGGTAGCCGAAATGTGAGGACAAAGAATTCTTCTGGAATGATGGCCTCCGGTGAAAAGAAAAGGAAAAACAACTCCTGACATACTCCAGATGGGTAAGAAAATAATATCTGACAAACGGAATAATTCAAGACTGATAACATGAAGCTAGAACCGCGAATCTTCGAGAGAACGGGAAAAGTTGAGAGGAAAACTCTTCTTCGGTCTTCAAATGACGACGAGAAACACCACCAAAATTTGTTAAGATACTCCGGGAGAATGAAAACCGAAAAGGTTGATCCAACAATGAAATGATTTGAAATCGATCTTGGAAGGCATCTGACTGATGAAATTCATTCTTATGTCAAACTCTGAAAAGAATTTGGAATAACTCTGGAATAATTAGAAGAGTCAAGTAAGATCCTGGGAAAAGACCTGTGGGTTAGGGCCCACTAAAAGAAAACACCGTTGGAAAAGAATTGTTGAAGAGATAGATGATGCACCGGAACAATTGAAATATTTGAATGAGGTGACAACCTCGAATTAATTCAAACACAGACGAATCTCCTGAGATGTCTTCCGAACTCCTGAATGATTGAATGGCGAGAGGCAAACAAGCAAGGAGAACACTTGATCCAAGGAAAAGAATACGATCAACACCGAAAAACTTGAATTGAGTCCACCGGAGAAGAAAGGGATGAAGAATGACGAATGAGACGAGAATTCACCGGTTGAGATAATTCATGAAAGACTGAAGAGGTTCCACACGAATGAAATTGATGCTCGAAAGAGACTCAGGCTCCGGTAAGAAGAGGGTGGGAGGGCGGGAAAACAAAGGCAACTTGGAAGGGGGAACCGACGAATAACTTGAAGAGAAAACATCGGTTGAAATCATTGAGGAAAGAAAGCAAAGACTTCGCCCGAGTAGGATGGATTCTCGATTTCGGACTCCGGCTCCGAGATGAAAAGGGGTGGGTGGGTGGGAAAAAGAAAACAACTGAAGATTGAACTTGGCAAAGATTAAGAGACTCGAGTCAACTTGACGAGAAATGCACTGGATAAAAAGAGCTGAGAACCAACGATCGGAAAACCAACTGCGTGATCCTAAAGAAAAATTTGAAGGGGAAGAGGAGTAATTCAAAACACCTACGTCAAGATTTCTGACCAAAGCGACGAAGGTGCTGAGGAGTAAAAAGAATTCCTACTCTTTGATATAACTAGACTCCGAACACAGTTTTCTTCTAGACTCGACAACGGCCAAACTACACGATCAATCAAGGGGGCTCCTATGGTCGGTCGAGGCTCTGATACCAACTTGTCACGCCTAATATGCGATACTATCCTAAAGAGACTGGAAGGTCCCACCAAGGATAGAACCGCATATTGATACGCTTTCGCAAGGTGGATATCATTACATCAACATTACATAATAGATGGGGATACATACAAAAGGGCATACAATGCCACACGAATACAACATCATCTTACATAAGAGCACCATCCGACTACGGATGAAACACAAACAGAAACTCAAACGACATCCACCCTGCTAGCCCAGGCTCCCGACCTGGAACCTATCCCCTGATCAAAGGAGAAGCAGAAGAAGAACTCCAAAACAAGCAAACATCGCTCTCATGTCATGATCATCGCATAACCTGTACCTGCAACTGTTGTTGTAGTAATCTGTGAGCCACGAGGACTCAGCAATCCCATTACCATGGGTATCAAGACTAGCAAAGCTTAATGGGAAAGGAAAGGGTAAAGTGGTGAAGTTGCAGCAACGACTAAGCATATATGGTGGCTAACATACGCAAATGAGAGCGAGAAGAGAAGCAAAGGAACGGTCGTGAAGCTAGCAATGATCAAGAGGTGATCCTGAACTCCTACTTACATCAAACATAACCCAAAACCGTGTTCACTTCTCGGACTCCGCCGAAAAGAGACCATCACGGCTACACACGCGGTTGATGCGTTTTAATTCGAATCTGGTGTCAAGTTATCTACAACCGGACGTTAACAAATTCCCATCTGCCACATAACCGCGGGCATGGCTCTCGAAAGTTTATACCCTGCAGGGGTGTCCCAACTTAGCCCATTATAAGCTCTCACGGTCAACGAAGGATATTCCTTCTCCCAGGAAGACCCGATCAGTCTCAGAATCCCGGTTTACAAGACATTTCGACAATGGTAAAACAAGACCAGCAAAGCCGCCCGATGTGCCGACAAATCCCGATAGGAGCTGCACATATCTCGTTCTTAGGGCACACCGGATGAGCCATGGCCCGGGAGGGTGGTGGCTAGCGGTGGTGGACGCGTTCGGCAGCGGGCGGACATGTCCGGCGGGCAAGAGGGAGGTTTGATCTAGGGTTTGCCCGAAAATTCAGGGGAGGGGGCTGATTTATAGGTAGAGGGAGCTAGGAGGGTCCAAATGACGAGCGGTTCTCGCCCACACAATCGTGATCCAACGACCGAGAGCATGGATGTGACTTGGATGGCTTATTGGGCTGTTTTGGAGGGGTGTTGGTCTGCACACAAAAGAGGCCTTTGCGGCTACCTGGTTAACTGTTGGGGCATCAAACGACCTCCAAATGGAACAAAATTTGACGAGCGGTTTACCGGTGATATACTAAGGCCACTCGGCAAATACCGACCCATTCCACGAAAGTTTTTATCCCCCTCAAGAAACAAGGTCTGAGAGGGGCGACGGGCGCGTGCGAGTGGTCTGGACTCCGAACGGACAACGGAGAGAACCGGTGGAACCCGAACGGATGCAAGTTTTAAAAGCATGTAGATGAAATGCAGATGATGACATGGCAAAATGCAACACGCAAACAAATGACATGGCAAGGACAGAGAATAACTGGATGACACTTGGCGCATCGAATCTGGGGCGTTACAGAGAGTCATCAGAAGAGGACTGTACGTAGAGAGCCTGACGGCTGGGACCCACGAGGTCCATGGCCGCACGCAAGGAAAGTTCCTCCTTATTATGCATTGTACATGCACTATACGTGGGAAGGGCTTCTGTATTTCGCGAAAAAACGTTCCCCCCGCTGATAGGTCGGACCCACCAGCTATATCTGCGCACACAAGGAAGTGCCTCCTTATTACGCACCAAAAAATGAATACCCCCTGCTAGCTGGGACCCACCATAGTGGCTGGCTGACTTGTGGGCCTACTAAGTTGACGAGGACGGAGAGCTTTGTCAACTTAGTCAATATGAACGATTCTAGCTCGAGTGACCGTACGATGTCCATCCAACGGCCATAGTGCTTCTTCAACCTCTGATCTTCTTGCTCCAGCCGCCCAAAGCAGCGTCGGTCATGCCGCGTGCTCCTGTCTCTCGTGGCCGGCTGTGATGCCGCGGAGGCCTCACCGCCCCCTACTACTCCCACCGCTGGCCCAGGGTATCCCTCTACTCACCCACACCCCCTGTTATTCTGCGGCGACGGGAGCCTCACGCCGCAACCGAACCAGTGAACCCTTGTACTCCTCTCCGCGTGGGCATCCACTGCCGCGTCTTCCCTGGCTCCACACCGTCCCCTTCCTAGGCCTCGCCGTCGTCCACCGCCTTGGTGCTCTCGGCACGGCGTGGTCAATGTGGTCAACAACATTCCATCGGAAGAGTACTGTATGTGGAGAGGCTGACAGCTGGGTCCACGGCCACAGCCTAGTTTTTTTGTGATTTGCCAAGTAAGTAACTTTGTCAGGCCTGTTGGGCTGCAAATCTTTCAAGATGAGGAGAGCTTTCATTCAGCTGGCCGAGAAAATTGCCCATCAGTAATGAGAAATGGGATGTACATTTTTAAAACACATCAAACCAGCAATTAGTTTCAAATATCATTTTTTTCATTTTGAGATTTTAAATTACATTAATTTTTATGCGTGGAGAATTTGTTGGATTTTATATTGATATACATTTATTTTTAAAATCAGTTTGAATGTGAGTCGAAATTTCGGGATTAAAAACAGTTTGGACCGCATCAAAATATGCAAAATTTCGTATAATTTTTTAACCATGGCCACAATATGGGCCGTAATGCTAACAAAAAGAATATGGGCTCCAAAAAACCTTAAGAATTAGCAAATGGGCTGTAAATTATTAGAAATAATGGCACATGGGCTCTATGCTGTTTTCCACAGATTTGAGGCTCCCCTAAAAAAAGGTTGACGCACAAGCAGTGACTGTTGGATGGCCATCCAACGGCCGTCGTGCTTCTTCAATCTCTGCTCTTCCTGCTCCAGCCGCTCAAACAAGCGCTGGCGGGACTGCCTGCTCCCTCCTCTCCGCGGCCGGCTGTGCTGCCGTGCAGGCCTCACCGCCCCACCGTACTCCCATCGCTGGCCTAGCCATCCCTCTACTCACCCACACCTGTTGTTATTCTTCAGCGATGGCAGACGAACCAGTAAACCCTCGTACAGTCGTACTCCCCTCTGCGTGGGAAACAACTGCCCAGTCTTCCCTGCCTCCGTGTCGTTCCCTTCCTAGGCCTCGCCGTCGTCCACCGCCCTGGTGCTCTCGGCGCGGCCTGGTCAACGTGGTCAACGACCGACATGCATCTGAAGTGGACTGTGTACGTGGAGAGGCCGACAGCTGGGTCCACGACCGCACGCAAGGAAATGCCTCCTTATTACGTGCAAAATAATGATTTCTCCACCTGACATCAGGGACCCACTGAAAGGGCCTCTATATTTCACGAAAAAAATGTTACCGCCGCTGACAGCTCGGACCCACCAGCTATATCTTTGCACGCAAGGATGTGCCTCCTTATTACATAAAAAAATGAATACTCCCCATGTTAGCTGGCACCCAGTATAGTGGCAGGCTGACTTGTGGGCCTACTAAGTTGACGGGGATGGAGGTCTTTGTCAACTTAGTCAATATGCATGATTCTAGCTCCAGTGACCGTACGATGTCCATCTAACGGGGCGTAGTGCTTCTTCAACCTCTGGTCTTCTTGCTCCAGCCGCCCAAACCAGCGCCGGTTGTGCCTCGTGCTCCTGCCTCCCGTGGCCGGCTGCGATGCGGCGGAGGCCTCACCGCCGCCTACTACTCCCACCGTTGGCCAGGCCATCCCTCTACTCACCCACACCCCCTGTTATTCTGCGGCGACGGCAGCCTCACACTGCAGTGAACTAGTGAACCCTCGTACTCCTCTATGCGTGGGCATCCACTGCCGCGTCTTCTCTGGCTCCGCGCCGTCCCCTTCCTAGGCCTCGGCGTCGTCCACCGCCCTGGTGCTCCCGGCACGGCGTGGTCAACGTGGTCAAGCAACGGCTTCCATCGGACAAGGACTGTACGTGGAGAGGCTGACAGCTGGGTCCATGGCCGCAGCAAGGAAGTGCCTCCTTACTACGCGCCAAATAGTTATTCCTCCACCTAACGATGGGGACCCACCGGACGGGCCACCGTATTTCACGAAAAAATGTTTCCCCCTGACTGCTGGGACCCACCAGCTACATCTTCGCACGCAAGAAAGTGCGTGACAGTCGGGACCCACCTGGTCGAAGCGTACGTAGCATTGTCATTCTGGTCGCGAATGTGTAAGTACATATTTACTGGTCGATGTAGAGGCGCGCACGTGTCGTAGTAGAGGCACGCACGTAGCACGTACACGTACGTACAGTGGCCAGTGCGTAAGAAAGAAAATATGGCCACGTATGTGTACATACGGGCGGGGTCTCGAACGCCTACTCGCGCATACGTACGGCCAGGGCTCGTGTACATGGCTGGGTCGGAACAGAGAAACAGCATCGTCATCGTGTTCATAGGGAGCCAATCGGCTGGGTCAGAATGGAATGTGTCGCCGTGTTCATTGGGAGGGTTTGGACGGAACAGGCGATGGAAATGAGGCCTGGTGTGCCGCAGAATGGAGGAAACAGCCTTGTGTTCGACCGGCCACATTCGAAACAGGATCCTATTCATCGGGAGGGGTGTGGTGTACCGCAAAATGGAGGAAACGGACCTCCTACGGTCGAAACAGGGGTCCTGTTGATCGGGAGGGGTCTGGGTACCGCAAAACAGAGGAAACGGACCTCCTATGGTCGAAACGGGGGTCCTGTTCATCGGGATGGGTGTGGCATACCGCAAAACAGACGAAACGGACTTGTGTTGGAGCGCTACGGTTGAAACGGGGGTCGTGTTCATCGGGAGGGGTGTGGCGTACCGCAAAACGGGACTCCACGGGATACTGTTCATCTCCACCGTCGACCTCCTCCAGCCTCCACGGGCTACCGTCGACCTCCTCCAGCCTCCACGGGCTACCGTCGACCTCCTCCAGCCTCCACGGGCTCCTGTTCATCCAGCCTCCACCGTGTGCTACTCCATCGGCTACTGTTCAACCACCCATCCACCATCTACTGTTCATCCAGGCCTCCACACCACGGGGTCCTGTTCATCCAGGGCCAACGCCACCGCTCACTGTTCATCCAACCCCCCCCCCCCGTAACACTCACTGCTCATCCCAGAGGCAGCATTGATCGGCTTTAGTTAGTAGCAGTAGCAAAGGAATCGCTCGATCGGGTTCAGTTGACAGCCATTGATCGATCGCTCGGGTTCAGTAACACGTAGCCTGCAGTGCAATCGCTTGGGTTCAGTTAGAGCCCAACACCTCACTCGGGTTCAGTTAGATCCAACGCCTCGCACACACACGCGTACGTGTACAAGAGAAACGCGCATCGCTTGGCCCCCTACCTCCCACCGTAATCGGGAACTCCCCAAAATTTTCCTCGCCCTCGCTTCTACCACGGTTTTTCCTCGCCCAAAATTTATGACAGGAAAAAAATTCGTTCGGCCCAAAATTTCACGGATGTGTCTTTTTTTGTAGTGATATCATGAACCGGCTCAGACGGTTCAGGAACAGAGGCCTCGGGAGCTACGGTTTGGAGCTTCGGCTCATGGGCTTTCGGCTCTTCAGTCGGCTTGTTCTTCTTTGCCCTCTTGCTGGGCTTTGCTTTTCCACTTCATGAGTCATAAAGGTCAGTACAAGTATAAAAGGATTGTAATGAGTAAATGGTAAGTAATTTGCCATTACCCGGGAGCAGTCATGAAAGTCGGCATATTGGACTGGATTGAATTGCCAGAAGAAGAATGAGATGTTTCCTGATAATTTGAGTCGGAAGAATTGAGTGGCTGGCGAGTGAGACCCGCCAAAGGATAAAAAGAGTTTAAGTCGAGGGTGACCTCATTTCGGCGCTTCCTCGACGTGTTCGGTAAGCCGGAGGAGAGTTCCACATCCTTGCTTGTCCGAGTCTGCCGCCGGTTCTCATGCTGTTGTTGCTCCAAAATAAAGTTAGGATCCATATGAGCTAAGGGGTGTGAAAATCTTACTTTCTGGGTTACTCTTCAGATTTTTTGTCTTGGCAATGGCTCGGAATCGGAGGAAATAATAGTTACCTCTTATTCCATTCCCTAATGCGTTCCCATGTCATCTTGATGATAATTAGTGTCAATAAGATGGTTGAAAAAAGAGCCAAGAGAATCAAGGGCTACCTCTGACTCAGAGGTGTCGTCCAGTTGCAATAAATCGAAAGCATTGGGCTTCTTTCCTCTCTTCTTGGTGGCTTTCCTGGCGGTTTTCTTGGCCTTCCTGGCCCTTTTTGCAGCTTCATGGTCGTATTCTTTCTTCCAAAACTCGTCATCAGCCTGTGAAAATCATCAAAGGTTGAGTTAAGATAAAGCGTCAAAGATAAAGGTAAATTAATTAAGTTTGGCGGCTTACCCCTGGGGCCAGGTTAGCTGCGCAGAAAGGGCTTAGGCCCACCTTGCTGCAATCACCTAGGCTCTCATTCAGAAGGGACTTTATCATCTCATTGATAAGGTCATCAGTCAACTCCTCGGAGCTGTGGCACAGTGGATCCTTTGTCTCGCCCATGTAGGTACACATTAAACCGGGGCGACGGTCAAGGGGATGATCCTCCATGCCAGCCAGCATCGAACCAGGTCAATGCCATTTAAGCCATTCCCCAACAGAGCCTTGACTTTGGCAATGGTAGGGGCGAGCTTCTTGCGTTCAGCAGCTGACAACTTATCGGGGAGCGGATGATTGGATTCGACACGCAGGGCGCAAAAGCCGGGCAGAGGGTTCTCATCAGCCGGAGAAGTATCTTGGTAGTAGAACCATGTCTGGTTCCAGTCCTTGGGGTGACTCGGCGGCTGCGCATAAGGAAAAATGGCGTCTCTCCAGCGTTGGATTGAGACCCTGCCATGTTCCAAACTAGGTCCGTTGGAGTATTCATTCTGGCAGTTCAAGTATAAGTATTCTCTGAAAAGTTCCAAGCTGGGCTCTTCTTCAAGGTACACCTCACAGAACACTTGAAAGTTGCATATGTTAGACACGGAGTTGGGTCCGATGTCTTGAGGATGGAGGTTGAAAAAGTGCAGAACGTCCCTAAAGAACTTAGAGCCGGGAGGGGAAAAGCCCCGGTTCATATGATCAGTGAAGACAATGATTTCCCCTTCTATGGGTTGAGGTTTCTCTTCTGTTGGTTTAGGGGGGCGGTAAGACATGACATCCTTTTTGGGCAAATAGTCGGTTTTCACAAAATCTTCAAGTGTATTATCCGTGATGATGGAGCGAACCCAATTATAGGAAGTAGTTGTTTTGGACGGCATTGTTAAGAGGGAAGCCTAAAAGGAAAAGAATAAATTTGTCGGTTCAAATTTAAGCCGGAGGAAAAAGTATTACAGCACATATTCAGAATGGCGGCTTACAAAGGGGCCTAATGGTATATGACTAATTATGTCAGGTTATCTAAGCCGCCATGAGCAGTTTGATGTTATCTATTGAGCATTGGAATTAAAGCCGGTGGTATGAGCCGCCATGACTAGGTGGATCTATCCAGGTGCAGTTTTTTGCTAAGTACGGCACAAACAGATTTCACAGATTGCAAGTATTATTTCAGATCAGTGGCAGTTCAGAAAAAGGAAATAATTCAAGACCTAAAAAACCAGTACAGGCGAGTTCATAAGCTCTAATGAGATCTCTTCCCAAGGAAAGGGGGTCCATTGGTATTGAAGGCGAAGGCAAAACAACTACCGCATAAGTTCTATACCGTTTCTAGATCAAAAGGTGCTATGGTGGAAGAGCTATGAAGAAACTACGAAGAACACGATGAACAGTCGGAACCCTAATACGATCTGACACGCTGGAGGAGAAGCACTTACAGGTGCAAAATCGACTGCGGGGGAGTGTCGGCGTACTCTGATTCGACACAGGTTGATGCAGCAGCCAAGTATGAGGAGGACGAGCTGCTTCACGGTGGTGGCGGAGCTCGAGCGGCAGAGGGTTGCGAGAGGAAGAAGATGATGGAAAAGGGGGAGAATGAGAAGAAGACCAGTCATGGCTATTTATAAGGAATGGCTAATAAGTGGGCACAAAAAACGAGGAGGCCAAAACATGGTTATCCAGCTGCCCAGGCGCCTCGATTCTCGGGACGGTTATTAAGATAAAGATCCATTGAGATATGTTGGATAAAGTGTGAATTAATGGCAGGTGACGTCATGGCGGGTTATCACAAATCCAGAAGATGACATCATGGCGGGTTATAAACTCTTGCACAATGAAGAGCAGAAGATTTTTTCTAAGTATTGAAGATTGACATGAACTAGTTCAAATCAATCTAGGGCCTAATGTTGGGGATATAACTATTAGGTATGACCCGCCCAGGAGGGGCCGGGTTATACCTATGGTGATTCATCATATGAAGCCCACGAAGATATTTGAAGATGGTGGTTTAGTTAAGGGCCCAAAGCCCAAAGGCGACTTAAGGCCTGTAAGGGTAAACCGCCATATATGTATGACTTGTGTTGTAAGGCATGAATAGATAGTCACCGAGCCGGACACTGTTTATGAGACGGGCGGGACTCCGTGAGCCGCTGGGCGTCGACCTATGTATATAAAGGGATGACCCGACGGTGATTCAGGACAAGAAACAACAGATCAAAAGCTAGGTCAAGCGGATTCGCTCCCAGGTAATCGAGACATTGTCACATCCCTAGATCTGGTTTGCACTAGGCTAGCCCTTCATGTGTGCACCATGTTTAAATTTCAATGAATTTGAAATGGGGATTGCCCAAACCCTAGCATCAAAGGAATTCACTAGGTTCAACTAAAATTTTCCCAGTGATTCCAAATGGTTTTTAAAAATGTTCATCATTTCAGGATAATGTTGGAAACAATAACCAGAGGTGTTGCACATTTTTCCATGACATATTTGGGCTCTGAATTAAATCATATAGTATTTGAATTTGGGCATTTAAATGTTAGTAAATATTTTAAATGTCCAAATAATCCTAAATTGAAATGTCCCATGTTGGATATATTCTATACAGTGGGCATGTGCAATTTGGTGATTTCTGAAAGGGTCTAGGTATTTTTAGAAAAGCCCTAAAGATTACAGAAAATAGAAAAACATAAATAAAAGAGAGAGAGAGCAAACTCACCTGCACTTACCTGCAGCCCACCTGGCCCAGCACCGCAGCAGCCCGGCCCAAAGGGGCAGCACTGTCTTCTTCCTCCTCTGCCGGGAGGACAAACAGGTGCGTGGCGAGCGCCGACGCTGCCCCGGCCACCTCCTGCTTCCCCGTCCCCTCCTAGCGGTGCCACGACGATGCCCCGTGTCCCCTCGCTCCTCTCCCTCTCTCGCTGCACCCTCTCCCCTCCCCTGGCTCTCTCCCTTGAGCTCATCTGAGCGCTGCCGTCGCCGCTGATCAGCGCTCGTGCGGCCGCAGCCATCCCCAAGCCTCTCCGACACGCCCTCAAGCTCCGCTGTTCCGCCCTCTTCCTCCTCGTCGTCTCACGTGACCAGAAGAGCCCTGACACGCTGTCCCCGCCCCCTTCTTCCTCCTTCGGCCACGGAGATTGCCGGCGATTTTCCGCCATCACTGAGCCTTCCCCGAGCATGCCGAGGCCACCTCTACACTCGCCGTGAGCCCCTCTTCCTCTCCCCTCTTCTCTCAAGCTCGCGCTCGTCCACTAGCTTCATTTCCCACTGTCGTGAAGAGCTTCTCGCCACCGGCCATGGCGTAGCCATGGCCACATCCACCGTAGCTCGTTCCCGAGCCCACCGTCGTGCTCAGCACGATCTCATGAGCCCGTAGACACCCATAGCGCCTCCTCCCGTGCTCTGTAGCGCCACCCCGAGATTGCCCGAGCTACTGCCGCCGCCAAAGCTCGTCGCCGGCGCCACTCCGACCACTCCCTGGTCGTGCCACCACCATGGTTGGATGCGGACGAGCGTCCGCATCCCGTACCTGTGCTTCACGCGCCAAACAACGCTTTGTAGGCGAATCCCGCAGCGCACCGCTGCGTCTGAACTCGCCGGCGGCTAAACGCCGGCGACCGCTGACGCGTTGACCGGCATGGGTTGAACCCACTGCCCGGTTTGACTTCCCCCTCTCTCTCACTGACTTGCGGGACCCGCCCGACTAATTACTCTAGTTAGCACTAATTAACTAGTTAGGTTAGTTACTACAGTCACTGACTAGTGGGCCTTGCCTAGTTAGTTAGGGCTAACTAAGTTAGTTAGTTGACTCGGTCACTGACCAGTGGACCCCACTGGTCAGGTTTGACCCGGGGAAGCCCTGTTGACCTTGCTGACATCACATTGACACACTGCTGATGCAATAAGTGATTTTCTGGATTAAAATAATCCAGGGAATTCCAAAAAAAAATTAAAACTTCAAAAATTCATAGAAAATCAACCATAGCTCCAAATCAAATAATTTATATATGAAAATGATCAAAAAATTCCAAAGAATCTGATTATGGCATTATCATGCATGTTTGAACAACTTATGCCTGCTGATCAGGTCAAATCAAATAAGTGGCATTTAAATAATCACATATGGAGTTGAATTTGAATCTTTGGTTCAAACCAACTTCATTTAATCTGGTTTTAGTTGCATTAGCTCAAATCACAACATCTTGCCCTGTCATGATCATGCATCATATTGTGCATTGCATTGATTGTGCCTTCTCTCTGTTGCTGGTACCTGTTCCCCCCAGAGTAGACGTTGTTACCGACGACGTGATCGATGACACTGATGAAGAGCTATATTATCTTCGAAAGTGCCAGGCAAGCAAAACCCCCTTGTTCATTCCGATACAATCCTACTCTCTCGCTCCTGCTCTCTTTTACTGCCTTAGGACAACAATGATTCATCTGTTACTTGCTGTAGTAGCTGAACCCCTTTATCCTCTGCATGACCTGTCATTGCCACAGTAAATAGATGAAACCCACTAGCATGAGTAGGAGTTGTTTGAGCCCTGTTGTTCCTACTCATTAATGCTTGATTGTCATGCCTGCTACTGCTTAGAGTTGAGTCAGGTCTGATTCACTGGGGGTGAAACAGAGGTGTGTGAACATGTCCTACAGTGTGTGAGCTAAGTGTGTGAACACGATTTGGCAAAGGTAGCGGTGAGAGGCCATGTAGGAGTACATGGTGGGTTGTCTCATTGAAGCTGTCCTCAGGAACTGAGTTCTGTGTTTGTGATCCGTGAAACAGCTACTACCACGCATTGGGCCCGAAACCAATGGACCCTCTCGGCTTCTTAATCACCCTTGTCCTTTGTCCAGGAGTTGTAAGTAGTTTCTGGTGTTTGTAGTATGCTGGAGGCCGTGCGCAGCGCCCGAGGGGTGGGCTGTGATGTTGTAGGCATGTGGCACGGTGTACCGAGCGCCCATTTGGTGTTTCGGGAACCCTGTACACATCATTGGGGGTCGTATGTGGAAACCTCGGGCAGACTCCCTATGGATGGAACCTGAATAGGCAATAAACCTGGAATAGAGACTTGGGTGTTTAGGTAGGCCGTGGCCGACACCCTCGTTGGGCTTCCGCTTGAAGGTTGCTGAGTACATGTCGTGTAAACGGAGGTAAGTGGTGAGAGCGTGTATGAATAAGTACACCCCTGTAGGGTTAACATCATCTATTCGAATAGCCGCATCCGCAGTAAAGGACTACTTGGTTGCCTATACAGTTCATAGACAAGTAAATGGAAACTACTAAAAGCCTCAAGATAAGCGTGAGTGCCGAGGATGGCTCTTCTGTAGGATGACAGAGGTGGATCCTCGGTAGTGTATTGAAGTGGTGAGTAGTGGACTCGAGTGCGCAAAACCATTTTAAGTTGGAGTCTCGTAAGATAGTTTAGCCAAGAGTCAAAGCTGGCTTTCTGCAATAACCCCACCAACCCTTCTTGATAATGTGCATGTATGTAGGATCTGATGTAAGTGTTGCTGGGTACCTTTGTACTCATGTTTCTTAATTTACATTTTACAGAAGACGCTGCAACCCCTTCTGATGGGTTCTTCATAGACGTCGATATTGATGAGTAGGTTGAAGCCCAGGTGGTGATCCTGAGCTCATGAAGGACCATGTAGTATAGTCAGGCTTACCCAAGCCTCTTTTATTTTACTAGTTGTATGTACTCGGACAAGTTACTTCCGTTGTTGGCTTGTATGCTTGTATGACTTGAATGTTGGGTCGTGTGACCCGTACTTGTGTGTATAATATGTATGGCTCTCTGAGCCTTTAAATAAAGTACTTGTGTTGTAGAGTCATGTTGTGATGCCTTGTTGTATTTGCACATATCAAGCATATTGTGTGTATGATTGAAATGCTTGGTATGTGTGGGATCTGACTATCTAGTTGTTTATCCTTAGTAGCCTCTCTTACCGGGAAATGTCTCTTAGTGCTTCCACTTAGCCTTGGTAGCTTGCTATTGCTCCGGAACACTTAGGCTGGTTGGCATGTGTCCTTCTTCGTCATGTGTTTGTCCCTTCGGGGAAATGTCACGCGATGAATACCGGAGTCCTGTTAGCCCGCTACAGCCCGGTTTACCGGAGTCCTACTAGCCCAGTGCTACAGCCCGAATTCACTCGCTGATGACCGACACGTTCGTTGCTGGGTCATGTATGCCTGTACCTGTAAGTTAGTGCCACTTTGGTTTCACGACTAGCCATGTCAGCCCTGGCTCCTTGTCATATGGATGCTAGCGACACTATCATATACGTGTGCCAAAAGGCGCAAACGCTCCCGGGCAAGGTAAGGCGACACCCGTGGAATACCATGCATGAGGCCACAAAGTGATATGAAGTGTTACATGCTAGATCGGTGTGGCTTTGAGTCGGGGTCCTGGCAGCTTTGGTATCAGAGCCTGACTGCCTGTAGGATTACCAAGCCAAACTGGTCGGAGTTGAGTCTAGAAATTCTTTAGTTATATAAGGTAATTGATTGTGGTTGGGAACGTAAGTCTCTTTTTACTCCTTTTACCTTATGCCCTTCTGATCTGAGTCATTTTATCTTTCCTGCGGGGTTAAGGAACTAGGCTATCTCCTCTTTCTATCAGGATCAGGTGTTACTAATCCGTAGACGTATAAGATTGTTGGATTTAAGCCTCAGTTCAGTGTCTACCTCTGTATGTTAACTGTTGATCTCGAAACCTTGATATTGTGCTTCTGAGTGGTTATGCCACCATTTTTGTAGCATGTCTCAAATTCTTTTGAGCATTTTCAGCCGTTATGCTGTCCGAGTCATCCCAGGTTTCTAAACAATCTCATGCACTTGCAAATCCTTTCCCTCTGGTTTTGATGTTCCTTTGGGCCAGGTTAATCACACTAATTGTTGAGTTGAGGTATTCTACTACCTCGACATATATGTTGGAGTTATTATTATGACCCTAGGTGTCTTAGGGGGTCATCTAGTAATCTAGCCATGATTTGTGTCCAAGTGTGATGATTCTGGCCTTTATTCCCGAAAGCATCCCATGATGCCACTTAGTAGTAGGTATTCTAATCCTTGGGTTTTGAACCCGAGATTCACCCTACTTACTTCATGTTTATAGTGTTTGCTAGTTCCTTTAGGTTATTAGTAACATTTGCGTTAGTCCTCGAGGTTCGTGGTATTCCCTTCTTCCAAATACCATGAACCATTCCTGGCAGAAGTTATTTTGAACCAAGAGATCATAACAAGAGTGCTCTCGAAGAGTTCCCCATTCTATATCGTGACTCTGCTAGTCCTACCTTCTCCGCATGGGTTATCCCGAAGAAAAATGTTAAGCTTTGCTCGACATACTAATCTGTGCATCCACAGCTCAGAAAATCGTATGTTCTTTTGGGTTGTCCCTCTTTAGCTGTATCCTGACCCCCGTCTATCAATTGATAGTCAGGAATAGTCGTGCACCCGTGTTCATCGATGCCTATTATTCTTGTGGTCCGTCAAGCCATCCTATTCCGGAATGACTAGGAGAAACAAACTCCAGTACCTCATCCATATCCAGGATTGGGTCAAAGCCGTTATGTCCGCAGATCAAAATGCTAATCTAGCTCTTGTTCTACTCTACCTTGGAGTATTACCATCTTTATATCAAGAATGTCATGGGAATTGCACACCATCCTATGAACTCTTGACACAGTGATACTTCTCTCCATCATTATTCATTCCTCAGTTTCGTGTTGTCGCAACCGGAATGCCGACAAGTGAATCGTGATGTGTGAGATCTATACTCCTAGCAACTCTGTTGCTTGGTAGTTAAAGGACAATAATTTCATCCTTAGCATGTTGGTTATTGAATCATCCTCCTAAGGTTGGTCGTGCTACCTAGTCCTTACTCCTGGTGCACTTTTCAATCAATGAGTTAGGATAGTGCCAATACTTGCTTATTTGATCATATCGTCTTGCCTAAGAAGCAAGATTGTTCTCGAGCTTAGCAACATATCGGTGGTTCGTGATTTTCTGAATTTCCTCTCGGAAGTATCACCAGGTTGTCACCTGACCGCTATGTTGAGTTTGTGATCAAGTTGGTTTCTTATAAACCACCCCTTCTCCAAGAATCTGTGTAGGATACCCCTGAGCTAGTTGGTTAAGCTAAACAACAACTTGGAGAGTTGGAAGATGAAAGCTTGTCCGACTTAGTTCATTTCAAGGGATATCTTGTGTGTGTGTGTGTTGAAGAAAGATGATATCTTCATCGATTGGTCCCTGTGATCAGTTGTTGGATCTATTATCGTAACCAATCTTTGATTTGAGCATGGGCTATTGTCAAGTCAAATCAGAACCAGTGATATTCGTAATATTGTCTTACTCGTGGTTTATTCCTCGAGCATACACCATTATACTCTTTGGGTCTGACCAACGCTATCACCTTGTTCACATAATTGTGGAACTCCAATTATATTGAAACCTGGATGAATTGTTGTTGAGCCCATCAGCAACATTTTTATCTTCTCCATGATTTGTGTTGAACATCCAGCTAGTATTGGAAACTTTTATAAGCACTATCTTCATGACCCGCCCATGAAGCATATGCTCGGATGTAAGAAGTGACTTGCTCTAATTCATGTGCATTTTATGCAAGTTGCCGCCGTGAATTCGAGAAAGCAAGTTTTACTTCCTCTGGAACCATCCCAAGTCAGTTATGCATGTGCGAAGTATTCTATGGTCTGATAGACTGATCATCTTCACTCTATACGTATCTATAGCACACCAAGCCACTGATTGATTTGTTCAAGGAGAAGAAGTTCCTTCTTAAGAGCTAGACTTACGCAAGGACTTTGATATCCTCGTTGATGGTTCCCAACCTGAACTCGGTAGTGTTTTATTATAAGACTACCACGTGGTCATGCTTGTCTGGGACAGCGTGTTCACATGTGTGTAGCAGAACCACCTCATGTTTTGGAGTTTACTATCGTAGTCCATTTCCCGAGAATCTCGCAACGTCATCTCGTCGATTTGTGTTGCAAATTTTAATTTTCCATTCTAGACTCGATGAGTCTGGATTATTTTGACACCAACCAGATTTGAATCTCAGGCAGATATGATGGTTGGAACATTTCCCAAGAACTATAATAATGGTCTCACTGTAACCGGTAAAGTGGATGTCGTGGCCAACACACCTAGCCGTAAGGCCTATTATTATAGTATCTTGGTTGAGGAAGTTGGTCACCTCCCCATAAGGATCTCGTAGGATTTACCTCCTAGTTGTTCCTTATGGATTTTTGTGTTTCCGAAGTCCAGCCTTTTACTTGATGTTCTAGATATCAGATCATATCTATGAATGGGATACGCTAGCACATCAAGGAGAACATTAGAAGCGGAGTGCTAAATGTCTCTCGGCCGATCATCCAGATTTTGTTTCCTTGGCTCTGCTAAGATGAAATCTGAGAAGGTGTTATCTTCCTTTGCATCTACATCATCCATCACCATTCATCATGGTAGTAAGTTGTGTTGCCAGGTTCCTTGACACGGATATTGGTAAAACCTTGATGAATATGGAAATGCTCAAGTTCTTGAGAGCATGCACAAGCACTGGGTGTTATCATCGGCACTAACAGATTGCTCCCAGTTTCCTTTGTTATGCTATAACCATTCCAACAGTGGAATCACTCTCTACTGATGGGGTTCCTCCCCAGTTACTAGAATCATTCCCAGCATTTGCACCTTGTTCCTAGCTTGCACCGCCAATGTGCCATTCTACCATGGGTTCCATCCATTTCCGATGATAAGCTAAAATCATTCCTTGCATTGTCTTCAACAAGGTAATCCACATCATCCATTCTAGTCTGGCATGACATTCCTTTGCACCCCGCCAAACGATCGTTTGAGAATTTCCTTAGGCTGGTATAGAGAGTTTCAATTATCTATGAATCAAAGGTAATTATTTTTGCCACTTAAGGTATTAGTTCTACGAGTCACCTCCTCTAAGATGTCTCATATGGTATCATGGCAACTCAAACTCTTCACTACGTTGACAACTGTTCACCACCCTCTTAAGTGGGGAATTGTTGTCTACCTAGTGAACCCTCGTTATCTGTTGCACTCCATCCCTCTAGATGTGTGCTTCGTGTCTCAGCTCCAGAGATGTTTCTATGTCTCCCCCGTGAGTTGATCCTAAGTTGTTTGAGCTTCGAGAAGATCGATCCTTTTAGAGTTTTTCCTTTCCTCTTGTTGTCATGTTAATTGGAGTCCTCGGAGCAAGACTTTGAAACAATGATGGTGATCGAATCAACGTTCTTATGAAGTGCACCCTGGGTCGTGAAGATCGTGTTAGTTTGCGTTCTCCCTTCATCTTACCAACACGACTTGAATCTCGGGACAAGATTCTTGTTTAGTAGGGGTGAGTTGTCACATCCCTAGATCTGGTTTGCACTAGGCTAGCCCTTCATGTGTGCATCATATTTAAATTTCAATAAATTTGAAATGGGGATTGCCCAAACCCTAGCATCAAAGGAATTCACTAGGTTCAACTAAAATTTTCCCAGTGATTCCAAATGGTTTTTAAAAATGTTCATCATTTCTGGATAATGTTGGAAACAATAACCAGAGGTGTTGCACATTTTTCCATGACATATTTGGGCTCTGAATTAAATCATATAGTATTTGAATTTGGACATTTAAATGTTAGTAAATATTTTAAATGTCCAAATAATCCTAAATTGAAATGTCCCATGTTGGATATATTCTATACATTGGGCATGTGCGGTTTGGTGATTTCTGAAAGGGTCTAGGTATTTTTAGAAAAGCCCTAAAGATTACAGAAAAATAGAAAAACATAAATAAAAGAGAGAGAGAGAGAGAGAGAGAGAGAGCAAACTCACCTGGACTTACCTGCAGCCCACCTGGCCCAGCACCGTAGCAGCCCAGCCCAAAGGGGCAGCACCGTCTTCTTCCTCCTCTGCCAGGAGGACAAACAGGTGTGTGGCGAGCGCCGACGTTGCCCTGGCCACCTCCTGCTTCCCCAGCCCCTCCTAGCGGTGCCACGACGACGCCTCGTGTCCCCTCGCTCCTCTCTCTCACTGGCTGCACCCTCTCCCCTCCCCTGGCTCTTTCCCTTGAGCTCATTCGAGCGCAGCCGTCGCCGCCGATCAGCGCTCGTGCAACCGCAGCCATCCCCAAGACTCTCCGACATGCCCTGGAGCTCCGCCGTCCCGCCCTCGTCCTCCTCGTCGTCTCACGCGACCAGAAGAGCCCCAACGCGCCATCCCCGCCCCCTTCTTCCTCCTTGGCCACGGAGATCGCTGGCGATTTTCCACCGTCACCGAGCCTTCCCCGAGCATGCCGAGGCCACCTCTGCACTCGCCGTGAGCCCCTCTTCCTCTCCCCTCTTCTCTCAAGCTTGCTCTCGTCCCCTAGCTTCATTTCCCACCGCGGCCGAGAGCTTCTCGCTGCCGGCCATGGCGTAGCCATGGCCACAGCCACCGCAGCTCGTTCCCGAGCCCACCGTCGTGCTCAGCACGATCTCATGAGCCCGTAGACACCAACAACGCCTCCTCCCGTGCTCTGTAGCGCCACCCTGAGATTGCCCGAGCTACTGCCGCCGCCAATGCTCGTCGCCGGCGCCACTCCGGCCACTCCCTGGCCGCGCCACCACCATGGTTGGATGCGGACGAGCGTCCGCATCCCGTAGTTGTGCTTTGCACGCCAAACGGTGCTCTGTAGGCGAATCCTGTAGCGCACCGCCGCGTCTAGACTCGCCGGCGGCTAAACACCGGCGACCACTGACCCGTTGACCGGCGTGGGTTGACTCCACTGCCCGGTTTGACTTCCCCCTCTCTCTCACTCACTTGCGGGCCACACCCGACTAATTACTCTAGTTAGCACCAATTAACTAGTTAGGTTAGTTACTACAGTCACTGACTAGTGGGCCCTGCCCAGTTAGTTAGGGCTAACTAACTTAGTTAGTTGACTGGGTCATTGACCAGTGGACCCCACTGGTCAGGTTTGACCCGAGGAAGCCCTGTTGACCTTGCTGACGTCATGTTGACGCACTGCTGATGCAATAAGTGATTTTCTGGATTGAAATAATCCAAGGAATTCCAAAAAACGTTTGAAACTTCAAAAATTCATAGAAAATCAACCATAGCTACAAATCAAATAATTTATATATGAAAAATGATCAGAAAATTCCAAAGATTCTGATTATGGCATTATCATGCATGTTTGAACAACTTATGTCTGCTGATCAGGTCAAATCAAATAAGTGGCATTTAAATAATCACATATGGAGTTGAATTTGAATCTTTGGTTCAAACCAACTTCATTTAATCTGGTTTTAGTTGCATTAGCTCAAATCATAACATCTTGCCCTGTCATGATCATGCATCATATTGTGCATTGCATTGATTGTGCCTTCTCTCTGTTGCCGGTACCTATTCCCCCCAGAGTAGACGTTGTTACCGACGACGTGATCGATGGCACTGATGAAGAGCTATATTATCTTTGGAAGTGCCAGGCAAGCAAAACCCCCTTGTTCATTCCGATACAATCCTACTCTCTTGCTCCTGGTCTCTTTTACTGCAATAGGAGAACAACGATTCATCTGTTACTTGATGCGGTAGCTGAACCCCTTTATCCTTTGCATGACCTGTCATTGCCACAGTAAATAGATGAAACCCACTAGCATGAGTAGGAGTTGTTTGATCCCTGTTGTGCCTACTCATTCATGCTTGATTGTCATGCCTGCTACTGCTTAGAGTTGAGTCAGGTCTGATTCATCGGGGGTGAATCAGAGGTGTGTGAACATGTCCTACAGTGTGTGAGCTAAGTGTGTGAGCACGATTTGGTAAAGGTAGCGGTGAGAGGCCATGTAGGAGTACATGGTGGGTTGTCTCATTGAAGTTGTCCTCGGGAACTGAGTTCTGTGTTTGTGATCCATGAAACAGCTACTACCACGAATTGGGCCCGAAACCAATGGACCCTCTCGGCTTCTTAACCACCTTTGTCCTTTGTCCAGGAGTTGCAAGTAGTTTCTGGTGTTTGTAGTATGCTGGAGGCCGTGCGCAGCGCTAACCCGAGGGGTGGGATGTGATGCGGTAGGCACGTGGCACGGTGTACCGGGCGCCCATTTGGTGTCTCGGGAACCATGTACACATCATTCGGGGCCGTATGTGGAAACCTTGGCCGGACTCCCTACGGATGGAACCTGAATAGGCGATGAACCTGGACTAGAGACTTGAGTGTTTAGGTAGGCCATGGCCGACACCCTCGTTGGGCTTCCGCTTGAAGGTTGCCGAGTACATGTCGTGTGAACGGCGGTAAGTGGTGAGAGCGTGTATGAAGAAGTACACCCCTGCAGGGTTAACATCATCTATTCGAATTGCCGCGTCTGCGGTAAAGGACTACTTGGTTGCCTATACAATTCATAGACAAGTAAATGGAAACTACTAAAAGCCTCAAGATAAGCGTGAGTGCCGAGGATGGCTCTTCCGTAGGATGATGGAGGTGGATCCTCGGTAGTGTATTGAAGTGGTGAGTAGTGGACTCGAGTGCGCAAAACCATTTCAAGTTGGAGTCTCGTAAGATAGTTTAGCCAAGAGTCAAAGTTGTCTTGCTGCAATAACGCGACCAACCCTTCTTGATAATGTGCATGTACGTAGGATCTGATGTAAGTCTTGTTGAGTACCTTTGTACTCATGTTGCTTAATTTACGTTTTACAGAAGACGCTGCAACCCCTTCTGATGGGTTCGTCGTAGACATCGATATCGATGAGTAGGCTGAAGCCCAGGTGGTGATCCTAAGCTCATGAAGGACCATGTAGTATAGTCA
This sequence comes from Triticum aestivum, assembly GCF_018294505.1. Classification (NCBI taxonomy): domain Eukaryota; kingdom Viridiplantae; phylum Streptophyta; class Magnoliopsida; order Poales; family Poaceae; genus Triticum; species Triticum aestivum. The sequence goes on along the minus strand of NC_057801.1, from coordinate 80,376,991 downwards.
GGCTTACCCAAGCCTCTTTTATTTTACTAGTTGTCTGTACTCAGACAAGTTACTTCCGTTGTTGGCTTGTATGCTTGTATGACTTGAATGCTGGGTCGTGTGACCCGTACTTGTGTGTATAATATGTATGGCTCTCTGAGCCTTTAAATAAAGTACTTGTGTTGTAGAGTCATGTTGTGATGGCTTGTTGTATTTGCACATATCGAGCATATTGTGTGTATGATTGAAATGCTTGGTATGTGTGGGATCCGACTATCTAGTTGTTTATCCTTAGTAGCCTCTCTTACCGGGAAATGTCTCCTAGTGCTTCCACTGAGCCATGGTAGCTTGCTACTGCTCCAGAACACTTAGGCTGGCCAGCATGTGTCCTTCTTCGATCATGTGTCTGTCCCTTCGGGGAAATGTCACGTGATGAATACCGGAGTCCTGTTAGCCCGCTACAGCCCGGTTTACCGGAGTCCTGCTAGCCCAGTGATACATCCCGGATTCACTCGTTGATGACCGACACGTTCGTTGCTGGGTCATGTATGCCTGTCCCTGTAAGTTAGTGCCACTTTGGGTTCACGACTAGCCATGTCAGCCCAGGCTCCTTGTCATATGGATGCTAGCAACACTATCATATACGTGTGCCAAAAGGCGCAAACATTCCCGGGCAAGGTAAGGCAACACCCGTGGAATACCGTGTGTGAGGCCGCAAAGTGATATGAAGTGTTACATGCTAGATCGGTGTGGCTTTGAGTCGGGGTCCTGACAGCTTTGGTATCAGAGCCTGACTGCCTGTAAGAAATTCCTTGATATTGATCTAGAGAAGATTTATTTGTATTGTGCGGTGAATTGCATTCAAAATCCTTATATTTCCAATTACCTAAAGAAAATAAAGCAAATAGAAGATGAAGAGAATACTAATGAAAGGGAAGAGACTTCCCAATATCCTCCTATTATTTCTTCTGATGAATCAGATAACGAGGAGGAGCTTTCTATTCAACCAATCTCATCAATAAGGAGCTCAGAGAAGAAGGTTGAACCGACACATAATGTGAAGAAGAAAAATAAAATACGGAGCATCAAAGGTAGAAAGGTATCTCTCCCAAATGATGTTGCGCCTACTACTCATTGTGATGATGATAATTGCTATACTATTGGTGCTATCCATACTATTAATGATGAGAGTGATTATGCTTATGATATGAAAAGGCCCAAGCTTGGGGAAGCTATGTTTGATGAGGATGAAATATTTGAGAATATATTTGCTGCAATTAATGTTTGTCCAAAGATTGGGGATGCTACGTTTAATGAAGATGATATTTCTAGTCTCCCAAGTTTTGATATGCAAAGTTGTTATGATGATAGCATGCCTCTTACCTATGATGATTATATTGATGAAAGTGGGTTTGGAAGAGTGTCAACTTTAGGAAGTAATGATCCCATTATTTTGGAGGATTTTGAATCTTATTGTGATGAATATGAAAGTGGATTTGGAGAGGTCATGACTTTATTTAGTGATGATTCCACTATCTTGGAAGAGGTTTCAATCGATTATGATGAGAACAAAGTTGCTACTTATGATGATTATTGTGATGAAACTTATGCTATGAAAAGTAGTGATGATTATATTTATAAAACTTGTCATGATTATGATTACCCTTTTTCTGAACATTACTCTTTTAATGTGGAAACAATTTATAGTATTCAAGTCTCTTATGATACTCCCACTATTCCGAATAAGAAGAATTTTGCTTATGTGGAGAGTAGTAAATTTTCTACGCTTGTAGATCATGAAAAGAATGCTTTAGGTGCTGGTTATATTGTTTAATTCATTCATGATGCTACTGAAAATTATTATGAGGGAGGAACATATGCTTGTAGGAATTGCAATAATATTAAGTTTCCTCTCTATGTGTTGAAAATCTTGAAGTTATGCTTGTTTTGCCTTCCTATGCTAGTTGATTATTGTTCCCATAAGTTGTTTGCTCACAAAATCCCTATGCATAGGAAGTGGGTTAGACTTAAATGTGCTAGTCATATCGTTCATGATGCTCTCTTTATGTTTCAATTCTTATCTTTTATGCGAGCATCAATGAAATCATCATGCCTAGCTAAAAGGCATTAAAGAAAAGTGCTTGTTGGGAGACAACTCAATATTTACCCTTACTGTTTTTGTGTGTTCACATGATTATGCTACTGTAGGAATCATGTTTAGTAGCTTTTGTTTCAATAAAGTTCCAAGTAAGACCTTTAGGATAGCTTACGGTGATAGTTGTGTTGATCCTGCTGAAAATCAGAAACTTTTGCACCCAGTAAATTAGTTTTAATAATTCACAAAAAAGTGATTATGGTATGATTCTTTTTGATCTGGATTGGTACACAAGTTTCTCAGGTTTACCTAATTTGGTAGGATGTTTGGAGTTCCATAAGTATACGTTTGATACAGATTACTACAGACTGTTCTGTTTTTGACAGATTCTGTTTTCTATGTGTTGTTTGCTTATTTTGATGAATCTATGAGTAGTATCGGAGGGTATGAACCATAGATAAGTTGGAATACAGTAGATATTACACCAATATGAATTTATAATGAGTTCACAATAGTACCAAAAGTGGTGATTTATTTTCTTATACTAACGGAGCTAACGAGTTTTCTATTGAGTTTTGTGTTGTGAAGTTTTCAAGTTTTGGGTAAAGATTCGATGGACTATGGAATAAGGAGTGGCAAGAGCCTAAGCTTGGGTATGCCCAAGGCACCCCAAGGTAATATTCAAGGACAACCAAGAGTCTAAGCTTGGGGATGCCCCGGATGGCATCCCCTCTTTCGTCTTCATCCATCGGTAACTTTACTTGGAGCTATATTTTTATTCACCACATGACATGTGTTTTGCTTGGAGCGTCATTTAATTTTGTTTTGTTTTGCTTGCTATTTGAATAAAATATCAAGATCTGAAATTCTTAAATGAGAGAGAGAGTCTTCACATAGCTACATAATTATCTAACTACTCATTGATCTTCACTTATATCTTTTTGGAGTAGTTTGTCATTTACTCATGTGCTTCACTTATATCCTATGAGTAAATGGTTGAATGAGCTGAATGTCATTATATATGTTTCACATGCTTACCCCGTTGGGAGTAATGTCTTCACATCTAAGAAGTAGAGGTGGTAAATTGAAGGTTAGCAAACATTGTATTGGTCATTTGAACAATTCATGAAAGAATATTGAAGGAAGAGAGATTTCACATATAAATATACTATCTTAGACATCTTCTATGATTGTGAGCCCCATTAATTATTTTCAAACCTGAGCAAATTAGTTGAAGTTGAACAAGGAAGACAACGTAATGAGTTATGCTTGGGTATATTTGTATAGATATTATATTGTTATAAATCCTCCAACATGTGGTGCTTTCTTTTTAAAATCCTTTGCTAGCCAAAATATTTGTACTAAGCGGGAATACTGCTTGTGCATCCAAAATTGCTCGAACCAAGTTTCTTCCATGAGTGTCCACCATACCTACCTATATGCGGTATTTACCTGCCGTTCCAAGTAAATTTGCATGTGCCAAACTCTAAACCTTCAAATAATAATTTGTTTTGTATGCCCGAGTCGCTCATGTAGCGAGTAGGGGCTGTCAGTATCTTCAATCCTAGGTGGGTTATTCTCGAGATGAGTGGACTCCGCTCATCATTCACGAGAAAAATGGCTGGTAACTGGGATGCCCAGTCCCATGATCAAAAGATCAAAATCAAATCAAAAATAATTGCAAACAAAACTCCCCAAGGATTGATGTTAGTTGGAGGCACCCGTTGTTTCGGGCAAGGCATGGATTGATGATTGTTGATGGAGGCGGAGTAAAAAACTTTACTATTCTGTTTGGGAACCACCTGTAATGTATGTAGTATGGAAGATATTGGGAACTCTTTGTTGTTATGTTGACAATGAAAGCATACCTCTCAAAATTATGTATCTCTATTTCAAAATCGATCTCTGGCACCTCTGCAAATCCCTGCTTCCCTCTGCGAAGGGCCTATCTTTCACTTTTATGAAAGAGTCGGTAGTATTCCTTCTCATTCCAACCTACTCTTTAGTTGGCCATCATCGTGTAATGGGGAAAGATCTAAGCATATATGGCCATTCAAATATATTTGATCATGAATTATTATTGTTGACAATTATCTATATGATAAGTAAGTTGGGAGGCGAAACATTAAGCCCCTAGCTTTCTCTGTGTTCGATCGATGCTATTTGTTTTAAAAATATGCTTTGAGCGGTAGCAATCATGGAAGACTATATGATAGTTGAGTATGTGGGATTTGCTAAATCAAAGCTCTGACATAGACCCTTCCTGAAAATAAGATGAATTGCAATTGTTTGATGACTGAGAATGAAGTTTGCCAGAAAGTTTATGGTCTATGCTTTAACATTTGAATAGCTTGTTACTTGATCATGAGAAATTTTATGAGATGAGCTATTGTTATGACATATAATCATGCTAGAAAAGGTGATTGAAATTATCATTGATCAAACTTATGCACCTGCTAGCATTCACACTTCATAAATTATTTCTTTTATCATTTACCTTCTCGAGGACGAGCAGGAATTAAGCTTGGGGATGCAGATACGTCTCCAACATATCTATAAGTTATGAAGCATTCATGCTATTATATTATATGATTTGGATGTTTATGGGCTTTATTATACACTTTTATATTATTTTTGGGACTAACCTATTAACCGGAGGCCCAGCCCATATTGTTGTTTTCTTGTCAATTTCAGTGTTTTGAAGAAAAGGAATATCAAACGGAGTCCAAACGGAATGAAACCTTCGGGAAAGTTATTTTTGGAACGGAAGCTATCCAGGGGACTTGGAGTGCATGTAAGGGAAGCTTCGAGGTGGCCATGAGGCAGGGAGGCGCCCCAACCTCCCCTGGGCGCGCCACCCACCCTCGTGGGCCCCTCCTGGCTCCCCTGACTGACTTATTTCGCCTATATAAGTACATATACCATACCCTAAAAACATCAAGGAATATAATAGATCAAGAGTTCCGTTGCCGCAAGCCTCTATAGCCACCAAAAACCTCCCGGGAGCCCGTTTCGGCACCCTGCTGGAGGGGAGATCCCTCACCGGTGGCAATGTTCATCATATCGGCGCTCTCCATGACGAGGAGGGAGTAGTTCGCCCTTGGGGCTGAGGGTATGTACCAGTAGCTATGTGTTTGATCCCTCTCTCTCTCTCGTGTTCTTGAGGTGATACGATCTTGATGTATCGCGAGCTTTGCTATTATAGTTGGATCTTATTATGATTCTCCCCCTCTACTCTCTTGTGATGAACTGAGTTTTCCCCTTGAAGATGTCTTGTCGGATTGAGTCTTTAAGGATTTGAGAACACTTGATGTATGTCTTGCCGTGCTTATCTGTGGTGACAATGGGATATTCACGTGATCTAATTGATGTATGTTTTGGTGATAACCTTGCGGGTTCAATGAACTTATGCATAGGGGTTGGCACATGTTTTCGTCTCGACTCTCCGGTAGAAACTTTGGGGCACTCTTTGAAGTACTTTGTGTTGGTTGAATAGATGAATCTGAGATTGTGTGATGCATATCGTATAATTATACCCACGGATACTTGAGGTGACATTGGAGTATCTAGGTGACATTAGTGTTTTGGTTGATTTGTGTCTTAAGGTGTTATCCTAGTACGAACTCTATGATAGATCGAACGGAAAGAATAGCTTCATGTTATTTTACTACGGACTCTTGAAAAGATCGATCAGAAAGGATAACTTTGAGGTGGTTTCATACCCTAGAATAATCTCTTCGTTTGTTCTCTGCTATTAGTGACTTTGGAGTGACTCTTTGTTGCATGTTAAGGGATAGTTATATGATCCATTTATGTTATTATTGTTGAGAGAACTTGCACTGGTGAAAGTATGAACCTTAGGCCTTGTTTCCTAGCATTGCAGTACTGCTTACGCTCACTTTTATCATTTGTTACCTTGCTGTTTTTATAATTTCAGATTACAAAAACCTATATCTACCATCCATATTGCACTTCTATCACCATCTCTTCGCCGAACTAGTCCACCTATACAATTTACCATTGTATTGGGTGTGTTGGGGACACAAGAGACTCTTTGTTATTTGGTTGCAGGGTTATTTGAGAGAGACCATCTTCATCCTAAGCCTCCCACGGATTGATAAACCTTAGGTCATCCACTTGAGGGAAATTTGCTACTGTCCTACAAACCTCTGCACTTGGAGGCCCAACAAGGTCTACAAGAAGAAGGTTGTGTAGTAGACATTGTCGGTGTCAAAACCGGCGGATCTCGGGTACGGGGTCCCGAACTGTGCGTCTAAGACTAATGGTAACAGGAGGCTGGGACACGATGTTTACCCAGGTTCGGGCCCTCTCGATGGAGGTAAAACCCTACTTCCTGCTTGATTGATCTTGATGATATGAGTATTACAAGAGTTGATCTACCACGAGATCAAAGAGGCTAAACCCTAGAAGCTAGCCTATGGTATGATTGTTGTTGTGTCCTGCGGACTAAACCCTCTGGTTTATATAGACATCGGAGGGGGCTAGGGTTACACAGAGTTGGTTTACAGAGGAGGAGATCTACATCCGAATCGCCAAGCTTGCCTTCCATGCCAAGGCGAGTCCCATCCGGACACGGGACGAAGTCTTCTGTCTTGTATCTTCATAGTCCAACAGTCCGACCAAAGTATATAGTCCGGCTCTCCGGATACCCCCTTATCCAGGACTCCCTCAGTAGCCCCTGAACCAGGCTTCAATGACGATGAGTCCAGCGCGTAGGTTGTCTTCGGCATTGCAAGGCGGGTTCCACCTCCAAATACTCCAAAATTAATTCCAAACACAAGGACCATGTCCGGCTCCGCAAGATAAATTCCATACATCACCGTAGAGAGAATAATAATCCATGAATCTGATCTGCTGAAAATTCTTTGTTGTGTGACATCACGCCATGGCTCGGTAACTTATTCGAACCTCTTTTACAACCTGCTCCCGCACACATTGCGAGGCGGTTTCTTTGGCACGTCCTGTCAAAGAAGAGATCGTGTCCCCTTATAGCGGGATCTCCATTAATACGGGTACGGGTAACCCAACCAGCGCCATCAATCGAGGCACTTGGAAAGATAAGATATTTCGAGAGGCAAGCGGGAAGGCGCACATTCTACATCGCCTTTATAAAGGGATAGAGATATCCCGTTTTTACCCACGCCTTCCTCCTTCTTTGCTCATCCGTTCTCACACCCTTGAGCTCCAGCGCCCAGGTTCTCACCTTCTCCGTAGGATTGCATCATGTCCGGAGCGGGAGGTAAGTGGATGGCCTCCTCTGTCACAGAAGAGAACATCACCAAGCTTCGGGAAGACGGATACCTGGCCGAGAATATCGCGCACAGGCTTCCAACAGAGGGACAGATCACACCCATTCCGAAGTCTCGGGAGAGAATAGTATTTCTCCCTCATTTCGTCCGCGGACTAGGATTTCCACTCCACCTGTTTGTCTGCGGGCTTATGTACTATTATGGGCTAGATTTTCACGAACTGGCCCCGAATTTCGTCCTCAACATCTCGGCGTTCATTGTCGTGTGCGAGGAATTCCTCCGCATCAAGCCCCACTTCGGCATGTCGTTGAAGATCTTCTGCGTGAAGCCGAAGATCGTGAGCGGCCAACAGGCGGAGTGCAGAGGTGCCATGGTGGGCAAAATGCCCAACGTCACATGGCTTGACGGCTCCTTCGTGGAGACCATAAAGGGGTGGCAATCAGGGTAGTTCTAAATCACCGAGCCGCGCGACGCCAACTGGGTGGCGGCCCCCAAATTCAGATCCGGAATCCCCATGCGGATCACTTCCTGGGAGAAGAAGGGCCTGGCCTGGGGTGAACCCACAGCACTGGCCGGACTCGAGAGCTGCGTCCGAAGTATGAGGGACAAGAAGATCAAGCTTGTCAACATGGTCCAGGTCATGCTCATTCGCCGGATTCTCCCGTGTCAAAGACGGGCATTTGATATGTGGGAGTTCAACCCGGCCGAACACCAGATGCTGCTAGCGCTCTTCGGCACAATGCACAAAGAAATCTGGAAGGTGTTATTCAAGACCGGCGAAGTTCCTCCTCCCCTTTCCGAGGACCGGGGGCTCGGCGCAAGCCGCCTCGCCAATCCGGTAAGTCCTCTGGTTATTTGTAAGATATTTTCTTCCTGGTATGTTCGTGGGAGGATTCTTAGGTCACTATACTGACCGAACAGGATTGGGTGGAGATGGCGGAGCGGATTTACTGGCCGGATCCATTGCCTGAGGGCCCAGTGAGCGCACTCCTAGCGGAGATGCTGGTTCTGGCGCCTTACAAGGTGCCGGAGAAAAAGGTCGAAAAGAAGGCCGCAGGGACCCGTAAGGGTCTCCGGCGCGAAGCCGCACCAGACGCCTCGCCAGAAGACGAGGCTCACTCCTCCCACAAAGGGAAGGAGAGGAAGAAGAAGAAGGCCGCCTCAACTGAGGGGGCCGAAGGGCCCAAGAAGGTGGCCGCGGGGACCAGAAAAGGTCCCCGGCGCGAGGTCGTGATAGAGTCATCATCCGAAGACGACGAGGAAGATTTTCCCCCCAAAGACGGGGGAGAACATGAAGAAATGCCTCCTCCCCGCGCTAGGGAGGAGAAGAAAGGAAGGCCGTCTCGTCAGGGGAGGCCGGGACGCCGAAGAAGGGAAAAGCGTCCCTTCCCGATCACTCCACTACCGCCGCTTTTAGCAACGAGGAGTGGCTGCCCAGGGGCAAGCCCCAGGCGAGGTCGTAAGTATCCGCATTCCATAATACTTTCCGTGCGACTTTGACCTCATGGTTTATAATGACGCCGGACATGTTTATGCAGTCCAGCCGGGTCCGATCTCGAGGAGTCCTCTTCGGAGGAGTCTCTAAACGAGTCGGAGATGAATTCGCTCCCGACGGCAACCTCCCCACGACCTGTGGATGACACCGAGGTGTTGTCCCGGAGGATGCCAGAGCTGGAGGCGACAGCTCTGGGGATGCCCCAAGGCAAAATCTCGGGCGCTGGACACATGGGGGATGAGAACCCCATGGATTATGCTGACAGGAGCCACAGCAAGTCTGTCTCCCAGCCGGTTACTGCGCCGGAGCCTACAAAGGTTCCGGATTCTAGTAAGCAGTCCCTCACGACGGAGGGCGAGCCGGTCGTGCCGATGACCTCCCCCCAGCCGGAGGCGTCGGATAATTTGTTGGAAGTGCTTCGAGGCGCTTCCATCGAGGATGAACACCGTACACTTATGGGTACGGTGATTGAGAAGGTTCGGTCCGCCAAGCGCGGATTGACCAAAGCCTGCACCAGCCTGCTAACAGGCTTTGAGGTAAGGGAAGTGTGAGAAAATATCACCCGATAGACAGTAGCCCCTGATACTCTGGTTGGTGTTTGGAAAGAATAGCCAAACGGAGGGTCAACTAAAAAACCGCAAGAAGCTAATGGTATTTGTCTGAATGAATCAAACACGCACTGCGGCTGACCGCCGCTGCGTGCACGGTTGAGGTTGCCACACTCAAGCGCGAACTGGGGCAGGCCGAAGAAGAGCTCGGCCTCGTGAAGAAGCAGCTCGAGGTGAACAAAGGTAAGAGAAACCTCGTCCATATGTCGTATAGAGGATAAAAAGTTGGTGATGCTAAGAAAAAGCATCATGGCTTTTGATAGGGACCGCGACCGAAGTGGCGGCCCTGAAGGGAGCGTTGTTCGCGGCCGAAGCGAAGGCGTATACGGAGCGCACTGAGCAAGAGAAGCAAGATGCTCAGGTGGGAGAGGTACAGCAGGAGCTCCAGGAGCTCGGCAAGAAGTTCAGCTCCCTGGAGCATGACTACAAGACACAAGCGTCTGAGCTTGCAAAGGCCCTCCAGAGCGCGGCCGATGCGAAGGACGAAGCCCAAAAGGCCCTTCAGGAAATCCAGGCGGCCAAGAAGATAGCGGAGGGTAAGGCATTCTTTATGCAAAGCAAGCATGTGGAGGAGTCATTTCGTTTACTTACACAAATCCGGAGCTCTCCAGGAGCATATGCATATCTGCCACGCAGCATTTCGGATGTCGCGGAGTTCTATCGTGTTAAAGAGGGGAGCTCTAAGGAGAAGTTGTTCTGGTCCCAATATACTGGGACCAAATACCCTATGCCTCTAAGTGACCAACTGAAGCAGCTGGTCGAACTCCACAATGCGGCCGAACAGGCCATGAGGGACCTCATAGTCCGGATGTGGCCTGGCGAGCCCCTGCCCGGCAGCTACTTTGGCCTGGTGAAGCGGATGGTGCATGCCTGTCCACGACTAGAAGTTATCAAGCAGTTCGTATGTATTGAGGGTGCCCGACAGGCCTTTGCCCGCGCGAAGATGCATTGGGGAAAACTGGAAGTTGAGCAGCTCGTGAAGGATGGACCCCCGAAGGGCAAGGAGCATCACTACCCCGAGATGTATTATAGTGGCGTTATGAAAGGCACTCGTCTTGTGGCGAATGAATCTCCTAAGAACATTAGTTTCGGGTAAGTGTAATCATGTCGTCTGTGTAATATGAGGATGAGTTTGATTGCACTATATAACGCTTTGTTTGATTTAAAATATTACCTTCTCTGCGGCCGTTTATCAAAACCTGAAAGTAGGCCAGTCGTCGGCTTCCGCCCCCTTGTAACTAGTACTGGGGTGTTCATGGAAAACCTAAACACTCTTTATCCAAATTCTTGGTCCTTTAAGGAGGTGTTTAGCGTAGCGAACCAGGCAATCGGACTATTCAGCTTTATAACTCTTACTTGGCCATAGAAGTCTATAATTTTAAATTTCGGCGAAGCCCCTAGTATTCGGAAAGCCAAATTGGGGCATTATACACGCCTAAACCGGGCAAGGCCGATTCCTCGCCTTAAGCGGAAAAAATCTTTAGGGATTTTACTACCTCGCGAACAGCGACCAGCTCTCACCGCATCATGACGGTCAGTTTTCGGCTTTCTCTACTGAGGTGCTCGTCCGGAAGAACCAGGACACAATCGCAGTAGTTCTCCCTATGCTACCTTAGCCGATATAATGGAACGTAAGGTACCAAAACAAGGGAGCCGGGCTAACCCAACTATTGACCCAAGACATGATTCGGAGCTGATGCATATAATGCTATAAGTTCGGGGTGCCGCACTGTTGAAAGTGTTCGGACTTTTCTTGCCATTTTATGGGGCTTGATAAGAAGCCCCTGGCGAGCTGACCGTACCAAAGTGTACGGATGTAAATATTGAATAAATATTCAACAGAAAGTATAAGGATAGTAATAAGAAGCTGACGCTATGTACTACTTCCAAGTTATTTGGACAATACGGCAATACGTAGGTGTACCATTGATGCATTAAGCAGAAAAAATAGGACTATTTTACCTATCCTATCGAAGGGCAGGCTACATGCGTGTATGTAAGGACAGGTATAACGATCATTGGAGAAGACCACCTGAGTATTCCCTTGTGTGTGATGCCTCTGTGCCTCCTTGGTGTACCTTCTGTGATGAGTCTGGTTATCCGATCTCTCTGAACGGGCTACCCAAAAGTGGGGTCCTGAAAAAAAGAAAAAGGTATGTGGGGCTCACGGCGGCTGAACTGCACTCTGGCCGCATTGTCGTTCTGCCTCCACCTATGCCCATGGTATATTAACTGCGTAGTTGTGTACGCGTGGCACTAACGCCACTTGAATGGGGCTGGGGTGGAGGCCAGGTTGCTAATCGAGCTCCTGGCGTGCCTGGCGGTCCTGTTGCGGGGTACTCCGAACTCACTTGACAGTGTTCGGGGATGTCGTTGCTGAATTGGCTATTTGTCAGAGGAGTTGCTTTGTACTTCTGCCGCGAGGGCCGCAGTATGCTCTTCCGTACGGAGGGAGCGGTCTGTGTTTCCATTGACTATTATGACCCCGCGAGGTCCTGGCATCTTGAGCTTGAGGTATGCATAGTGCGGTACCGCATTGAAATGAGCGAACGCAGCTCGTCCAAGTAGTGCATGATAGCCACTACGGAAAGGGACGATATCGAAGATTAACTCCTCGCTTCGGAAGTTATCTGGAGATCCGAAGACCACTTCTAGTGTTATTGAGCCCGTGCAGCGGGCCTCTACCCCTGGAATTACACCTTTGAAGGTGGTTTTGGTGGGTTTGATCTGTGACGGATCAATGCCCATTTTGCGCACTGTGTCCTGATAGAGCAGGTTCAGGCTACTGCCAACGTCCATGAGGACTCACGTGAGGTGGAATCCATCGATGATTGGGTCAAGGACCAATGCGACTGAGCCGCCGTGATGGATGCTAGTCGGATGGTCCCTACGATCAAAGGTGATCGGGCAGGATGACCATGGGTTGAATTTTGGGGCGACGGGCTCCATCGCATAGACGTCCCTAAGTGCACGCTTTCGCTCCCGTTTGGGGATGTGAGTGGCATAGATCATGTTCACCATTTTTACCTGGGGGGGATTTCTTCTGTCCTCCTGTGTTCGGACGCCGGGGCTCCTCGTCATCATTGCTGTGCAGCCCCTTGTCCTTGTTCTTGGCATTTATCTTGCCGGCCTGTTTGAACACCCAGCAATCTCTGTTAGTGTGATTGGCTAGTTTGTCGGGGGTGCCGTGAATCTGGCACGAGCGGTCGAGTATGGGGTCCAGACTGGACGATCCCGGATTGTTTCTTTTGAACGGCTTCTTCTGCTGATCGGGTTTGGAGTTGCTAAATCCGGCATTGACTGCCGTATCCTCCGCATTGTCGCCATTGTTTCGACGCTTGTGTCTGTTGCGCTGTGGCTTTCTGTTATTGTCACGGATATCTGAAGTGCCAGGGTTTCCTGGCGTGGTGTTGCTGTGAGCCAGCCAACTATCCTCACATGCGCAAAAGCGGGTCATTACTGTCCTGAGTGTCGCCATGGTCTTTGGTTTTTCTTGGCCGAGGTGTCGGGCAAGCCACTCGTCACGGATATTATGCTTAAAGGCCACCAGGGCCTCGGCGTCCGGACAGTCGACAATTTGGTTCTTTTTAGTTAGGAACCGAGTCCAGAATTTCCTGGCTGACTCTCCGGGCTGTTGGGTAATGTGACTTAAGTAGTCAGCATCCGGTGGTCGCACATAGGTGCCTTGGAAGTTATCGAGGAATGCGTCCTCAAGATTTTCCCAACTGCCAATGGAGTTCACTGGCAGGCTATTCAGCCAGTGTCTAGCTGGCCCTTTGAGCTTGAGTGGGAGATACTTGATGCCATGTAGGTCATCACCGGGGGCCATGTGAATGTGGAGAAGAAAATCCTCGATCCGTACCACGGGGTCTGTTGTGCCATCGTATGACTCGATGTTGATGGGTTTAAACCCTTATGGGAACTCATGTTCCATTACTTCATCAGTGAAGCAGAGGGGGTGTGCCGCGCCTCTGTGCCGGGCTATGTCGCGGCGTAGTCCGATTAGGTCTGGTCGGTAATGTCCGACCCGGCCGAATTTATCAGTATTGTGTCCGGCGTGACGATTGGTGTCCTGTGCTGTGGCGCGCCCTCGTGATCCGTAGATCAATCTTGGTTGTCCTGCATTGTTTTCCAGTATATCTCGCAGGTCCTGCGTATCACCCCGGGCTGTAGTGAACCGGCGTGGCAGTGCGGGCTGGTGTCCGGCCTGACATGTCGTTTTATCCCGGCCACGTGGTGGTCGGTCAGCCTCATCTTGTGTTGGAAGTTCAGGATCTTCAGCCTCTTCTCTAGCGGTTTATGCTTTGGGTATCCCCTGCTCGAGGGTTTGAGTCCATATTCTTTGGCCGCCAGGACTTTGGTCCATCTGTCTGCGAGCAGATCTTGGTCTGCTTGGAGCTGCTGCTGCTTCTTTTTCAGACTTCTTGCAGTGGCTATAAGCCTGCACTTGAAGCGCTCCTGCTCTATGGGATCCTCTAGTACGCCGAATTCTTCGTCATCGAGGCTCACCTCGTCTTCGGAGGGAGGCATATAGTTATCGTCCTCCAAGTATCCGTCCGGCGCCTGTTCATCTGGGTTAGCCTGCCCATGTTCCTGTTCGGCTTGCATGAAGGTGGGTTGATTAGGATTGTATTCTTCTTCGGCATCATCTGGGTTTTCTTCTTCATTGTCGGTATTGTTTTGGCGAGGCTTGGAGCGGCGCCGATGACGCCCATGTTTTGCTTTCCTCCCCGAGGGGTTATCTCTCATTGCCTCATCGCCATTGGTTTCTTTGGGAGTATCCACCATATATATATATATATATCATATGAAGAGGTGGCAGTCCAGCACCCTGTGGGCGGTGGTTCCTGTTTTTCTCCCGCATCGTCGTCTATACCGTCGATGTCTTCGGAGTCGAAGTTAAGCACGTCGGTCAAATCATCGACCATGGCTATTATGTGGGTGGTGGGTGGGTAACGAATTTCTTCGGCGCCAGCTTCCCACTCGAGCCAGACATAGTTCGGCCAGGAGTCTCCTGACAAAGAGAGAGACCTTAATGAATTCAGCACGTCTCCAAAGGGTGAGTGCTAAAATATATCTGCAGCGGCAAACTCCGTGACTGGAGCCCAATTGGATTCGATGGGCACGGATGTGCGCGGTCCGGAACAAACTACCGGAGATGAGTCCAGGGTCCAGAGGTACAGATTTCCTGAGGAGAGGAGTCTGTGTTCGGCTCCAACGCCGATGAGAATGCGGCCTCCAGGGCGGGGTCCATCCACCCGTCCTCGGGAGGCACAGCCTGCTCTGGAATGAAGTCCGGAGCTGAAGTAGGTGCGATGTTCTGAATACTGTCTGGCTACAGATCTAGGTCATGCTCGTCGTGATTGTTCGGCGCACTTGACACGGGCCCGAATCCATCGAAGATCAAGTCTCCGCGGATGTCGGCGGTGTTGTTTAGGTTTCCAAACCTGACCTGATGGCCAGGGGCATAGCTATCGATCTGCTCCAGATGGCCAAGCGAGTTGGCCCGCAGTGCGAAGCCGCCGAACCCGAAGATCTATCCGGGGAGAAAAGTCTCACCCAGGGTAGCATGGTTGAAGGTTGGAGAAGCCATCTAGCCTTGCAGCGACGACACAGAGGAACTCTCAATGAAAGCACCAATGTCGGTGTCAAAACCGGCGGATCTCGGGTAGGGGGTCCCGAACTGTGCGTCTAAGACTAATGGTAACATGAGGCTGGGGACACGATGTTTACCCAGGTTCGGGGCCTCTCGATGGAGGTAAAACCTTACTTCCTGCTTGATTGATCTTGATGATATGAGTATTATAAGAGTTGATCTACCACGAGATTAGAGGCTAAACCCTAGAAGCTAGCCTATGGTATGATTGTTGTTGTGTCCTGCGGACTAAACCCTCCGGTTTATATAGACACCGGAGGGGGCTAGGGTTACACAGAGTCGGTTTACAGAGGAGGAGATCTACATCCGAATCGCCAAGCTTGCCTTCCACGCCAAGGAGAGTCCCATCCGGACACGGGACGAAGTCTTCTGTCTTGTATCTTCATAGTCCAACAGTCCGGCCAAAATATATAGTTCGGTTGTCCGGATACCCCCTTATCCAGGACTCCCTCAGACATCAAGCTCTTTTCTAGCGCCGTTGCCGGGGAGGTGAGTGCTTGAAGGTATATCTGTAGATCTTGCAGTCGAATCTTTTAGTTTCTTGTTTTATCACTAGTTTAGTTTATAAAATAAAACTACAAAAAAATGGAATTGAGTTTGTCTCATATGCTTCATCTTTTTAATATCTTTCATAAGTATGATGAAAAGGAAAATTGTGCTCAAGTGCTAGAAGAACAAGTCTATAAAATGTTTGGTACTAAATCTTTGAATGATGAGCATGATTGCAATGTTGTTAGTATGAACTCTTTGAATATCCATAGTACTAATGATGATTGTACTAGTTATGATGAAAATGTCTCCTATAAGCATGTCGATTTTTGTGGAGTGCATTGGGTTTGCAAGTAAACACCAAATAGGGAAGATAGATATTGCAAGAGGCATAAGCATTTAGGAATTAAATGGTTGCAAGAAAGGCTAAATGTGAGTGCTGAAAAATTTAAATTTCCTTTGCCGTACTTGTGAACTTTGCAATGAACGTGGTCATTTACATCTCCGATGCAAATTGTTTCATGGTCGAATCGTGTCTAAAAATTGTGATGATATGATTTCCCTTGCACATCATAATGAACTTAATTTGATTTTGGGTTACGAAGAATTGAAACATTTAATTAAGGACCTTCCAAAACTTGCCCATAAGAAATTCCTTGATATTGATCTAGAGAAGATTTATTTGTATTGTGCGGTTAATTGCATTCAAAATCCTTATATTTCCAATTACCTAAAGAAAATAAAGCAAATAGAAGATGAAGAGAATACTAATGAAAGGGAAGAGACTTCCCAATATCCTCCTATTATTTCTTATGATGAATCAGGTAACGAGGAGGAGCTTTATATTCAACCAATCTCATCAATAAGGAGCTCAGAGAAGAAGGTTGAACCCACACATAATGTGAAAAAGAAAAAGAAAAAGAAAAGACGGAGCAGCAAAGGTAGAAAGGTATCTCTCCCAAATGATGTTGCTCCTACTGCTCATTTGTGATGATGATAATTGCTATACTATTGGTGCTATCCATACTATTAATGATGAGAGTGATTATGCTTATGATATGAAAAGGCCCAATCTTGGGGAAGCTATGTTTGATGAGGATGAAATATTTGAGAATATATTTGCTGCAATTAATGTTTGTCCAAAGATTGGGGATGCTACGTTTAATGAAGATGATATTTCTAGTCTCCCAAGTTTTGATATGCAAAGTTGTTATGATGATAGCATGCCTCTTACCTATGATGATTATATTGATGAAAGTGGGTTTGGAAGAGTGTCAACTTTAGGAAGTAATGATCCCATTATTTTGGAGGATTTTGAATCTTATTGTGATGAATATGAAAGTGGATTTGGAGAGGTCATGACTTTATTTAGTGATGATTCCACTATCTTGGAAGAGGTTTCAATCGATTATGATGAGAACAAAGTTGCTACTTATGATGATTATTGTGATGAAACTTATGCTATGAAAATTAGTGATGATTATATTTATAAAACTTGTCATGATTATGATTACCCTTTTTCTGAACATTACTCTTTTAATGTGGAAACAATTTATAGTATTCAAGTCTCTTATGATACTCCCACTATTCCGAATAAGAAGAATTTTGCTTATGTGGAGAGTAGTAAATTTTCTACGCTTGTAGATCATGAAAAGAATGCTTTAGGTGCTGGTTATATTGTTGAATTCATTCATGATGCTACTGAAAATTATTATGAGGGAGGAACATATGCTTGTAAGAATTGCAATAATATTAAGTTTCCTCTCTATGTGTTGAAAATCTTGAAGTTATGCTTGTTTTGCCTTCCTATGCTAGTTGATTATTGTTCCCATAAGTTGTTTGCTCACAAAATCCCTATGCATAGGAAGTGGGTTAGACTTAAATGTGCTAGTCATATCGTTCATGATGCTCTCTTTATGTTTCAATTCTTATCTTTTATGCGAGCATCAATGAAATCATCATGCCTAGCTAAAAGGCATTAAAGAAAAGTGCTTGTTGGGAGACAACTCAATATTTACCCTTACTGTTTTTGTGTGTTCACATGATTATGCTACTGTAGGAATCATGTTTAATAGCTTTTGTTTCAATAAAGTTCCAAGTAAGACCTTTAGGATAGCTTACGGTGATAGTTGTGTTGATCCTGCTGAAAATCAGAAACTTTTGCACCCAGTAAATTAGTTTTGATAATTCACAAAAACGTGATTATGGTATGATTCTTTTTGCTCTGGATTGGTACACAAGTTTCTCAGGTTTACCTAATTTGGTAGGATGTTTGGAGTTCCATAAGTATACGTTTGATACAGATTACTACAGACTGTTCTGTTTTTGACAGATTCTGTTTTCTATGTGTTGTTTGCTTATTTTGATGAATCTATGAGTAGTATCGGAGGGTATGAACCATAGATAAGTTGGAATACAGTAGATATTACACCAATATGAATTTATAATGAGTTCACAATAGTACCAAAAGTGGTGATTTATTTTCTTATACTAACGGAGCTAACGAGTTTTCTATTGAGTTTTGTGTTGTGAAGTTTTCAAGTTTTGGGTAAAGATTCGATGGACTATGGAATAAGGAATGGCAAGAGCCTAATCTTGGGTATGCCCAAGGCACCCCAAGGTAATATTCAAGGACAACCAAGAGTCTAAGCTTGGGGATGCCCCGGATGGCATCCCCTCTTTCGTCTTCATCCATCGGTAACTTTACTTGGAGCTATATTTTTATTCACCACATGACATGTGTTTTGCTTGGAGCGTCATTTAATTTTGTTTTGTTTTGCTTGCTATTTGAATAAAATATCAAGATCTGAAATTCTTAAATGAGAGAGAGAGTCTTCACATAGCTACATAATTATCTAACTACTCATTGATCTTCACTTATATCTTTTTGGAGTAGTTTGTCATTTACTCATGTGCTTCACTTATATCCTATGAGTAAATGGTTGAATGAGCTGAATGTCATTATATATGTTTCACATGCTTACCCCGTTGGGAGTAATGTCTTCACATCTAAGAAGTAGAGGTGGTAAATTGAAGGTTAGCAAACATTGTATTGGTCATTTGAACAATTCATGAAAGAATATTGAAGGAAGAGAGATTTCACATATAAATATACTATCTTAGACATCTTCTATGATTGTGAGCCCCATTAATTATTTTCAAACCTGAGCAAATTAGTTGAAGTTGAACAAGGAAGACAACGTAATGAATTATGCTTGGGTATATTTGTATAGAAGTTATATTGTTATAAATCCTCCAACATGTGGTGCTTTCTTTTTAAAATCCTTTGCTAGCCAAAATATCTGTACTAAGCGGGAATACTGCTTGTGCATCCAAAATTGCTCGAACCAAGTTTCTTCCATGAGTGTCCACCATACCTACCTATATGCGGTATTTACCTGCCGTTCCAAGTAAATTTGCATGTGCCAAACTCTAAACCTTCAAATAATAATTTGTTTTGTATGCCCGAGTCGCTCATGTAGCGAGTAGGGGCTGTCAGTATCTTCAATCCTAGGTGGGTTATTCTCAAGATGAGTGGACTCCGCTCATCATTCACGAGAAAAATGGCTGGTAACTGGGATGCCCAGTCCCATGATCAAAAGATCAAAATCAAATCAAAAATAATTGCAAACAAAACTCCCCAAGGATTGATGTTAGTTGGAGGCACCCGTTGTTTCGGGCAAGGCATGGATTGATGATTGTTGATGGAGGCGGAGTAAAAAACTTTACTATTCTGTTTGGGAACCACCTATAATGTATGTAGTATGGAAGATATTGGGAACTCTTGGTTGTTATGTTGACAATGAAAGCATACCTCTCAAAATTATGTATCTCTATTTCAAAATCGATTTCTGGCACCTCTGCAAATCCCTGCTTCCCTCTGCGAAGGGCCTATCTTTTACTTTTATGAAAGAGTCGGTAGTATTCCTTCCCATTCCAACCTACTCTTTAGTTGGCCAGCATCGTGTAATGGGGAAAGATCTAAGCATATATGGCCATTCAAATATATTTGATCATGAATTATTATTGTTGACAATTATCTATATGATAAGTAAGTTGGGAGGCGAAACATTAAGCCCCTAGCTTTCTCTGTGTTCGATCGATGCTATTTGTTCTAAAAATATGCTTTGAGCGGTAGCAATCATGGAATACTATATGATAGTTGAGTATATGGGATTTGCTAAATCAAAGCTCTGACATAGACCCTTCCAGAAAATAAGATGAATTGCAATTGTTTGATGACTGAGAATGAAGTTTGCCAGAAAGTTTATGGTCTATGCTTTAACATTTGAATAGCTTGTTACTTGATCATGAGAAATTTTATTGGATGAGCTATTGTTATGACATATAATCATGCTAGAAAAGGTGATTGAAATTATCATTGATCAAACTTATGCACCTGCTAGCATTCACACTTCATAAATTATTTCTTTTATCATTTACCTACTCGAGGACGAGCAGGAATTAAGCTTGGGGATGCAGATACGTCTCCAACATATCTATAAGTTATGAATCATTCATGCTATTATATTATATGTTTTGGATGTTTATGGGCTTTATTATACACTTTTATATTATTTTTGGGACTAACCTATTAACCGGAGGCCCAGCCCATATTGTTGTTTTCTTGTCAATTTTAGTGTTTTGAAGAAAAGGAATATCAAACGGAGTCCAAACGGAATGAAACCTTCGGGAAAGTTATTTTTGGAACGAAAGCTATCCAGGGGACTTGGAGTGCATGTAAGGGAAGCTTCGAGGTGGCCACGAGGCAGGGAGGCGCGCCAACCTCCCCTGGGCGCGCCACCCACCCTCGTGGGCCCCTCCTGGCTCCCCTGACCGACTTCTTTCGCCTATATAAGTCCATATACCCTACCCTAAAAACATCAAGGAATATAATAGATCAAGAGTTCCGTTGCCGCAAGCTTCTATAGCCACCAAAAACCTCCCGGGAGCCCGTTCCGGCACCCTGCTCAAGGGGAGATCCCTCACCGGTGGCAATGTTCATCATCTCGGCGCTCTCCATGACGAGGAGGGAGTAGTTCGCCCTTGGGGCTGAGGGTATGTACCAGTAGCTATGTGTTTGATCTCTCTCTCTCTCTCTCGTGTTCTTGAGGTGATACGATCTTGATATATCACGAGCTTTGCTATTATAGTTGGATCTTATTATGATTCTCCCCCTCTACTCTCTTGATGTATCGCGAGAATTGAGTTTTCCCCTTGAAGATGTCTTGTCGGATTGAGTCTTTAAGGATTTGAGAACAATTGATGTATGTCTTGCCGTGCTTATCTGTGGTGACAATGGGATATTCACGTGATCTACTTGATGTATGTTTTGGTAATAACCTTACGGGTTCAATGAACTTATGCATAGGGATTGGCACATGTTTTCGTCTCGACTCTCCGGTAGAAACTTTGGGGCACTCTTTGAAGTACTTTGTGTTGGTTGAATAGATGAATCTGAGATTGTGTGATGCATATCGTATAATTATACCCACGGATACTTGAGGTGACATTGGAGTATCTAGGTGACATTAGTGTTTTGGTTGATTTGTGTCTTAAGGTGTTATCCTAGTACGAACTCTATGATAGATCGAACGGAAAGAATAGCTTCATGTTATTTTACTACGGACTCTTGAAAAGATCGATCAGAAAGGATAACTTTGAGGTGGTTTCATACCCTAGAATAATCTCTTCGTTTGTCCTAAAATCTCTTCCCACTGTGCGTACAATGCTCAAAGACCTAAAATAAAGCAAGAAAAATGTGACCACCAGTGCGCCGAAAGAAGTTTCTAATCATATAATTTTGAAGTTAATAAATAAAAAATATTCTAATTTATGGGCAGACATTCTAAAAATAAACTTTGATCATAAATTAGAGAAACAAAATATGTTTAATATGTGACAAATAAATTATACCCTTGAATTCTTATTGGACAGAAGTTTTCAGTGGTATTATTTATAAGTCATAAAAACAAACAAAGTTTATATCTATTATATAATTAAGAAGTCAAACAAGCCATCCGATTCATCCACATATGCTAATATAATTTACACTGTTTGATCATAATAATAACGTTGAGATTTAATAACTTTTACATAACGCATTAACATGCCTGCACGTACATATAAAAAGGAATGCATGCCTTGGACAAAAGAGAAAAATATGCAACCATCGAATGTAAAGGAAACGTGCTTCCGCAAAAACAAAAGATCGATAGAAAACGTGGTACAAAGCATACTCGATTACACGGTGTAAAATTAGAAGTCCAGCGGGACTACTAATCTAATCAGTCAGGTATACGGATGCATTAAAAAATGTCACGTATGAAAACAGTACACTAGGCTATATATTACCAATCTAAAGTTGTGAAGATTAGCTAGAAAAAAAAAGCAAGATACCGTAAAAAAAGGCTTAACCAAAGCAACGCATCAAGCGCGCACAAGCAGACAAAGGCCGCGTTGCCGAAATCTCTACACAAAAATAGAGAAGCTACCAAATTACTATACATCAAAGCTTATTATCAGAACAAAAAGTCTATTTCGATGCTAAAGTGAAAAAACTGATCGCTAACAACAGTGCTCAATAGATGATGATATGTAATAAAAATATTAAAGGAAAAATAAATTTGTTCCTGTGCTCGGTAAATAAAGACAAGTAAAAAATAGTTATAGCTACCCGGAAAACTTATTTATCGTCGTGGCATAGGACAACATATTATTCTTACGCCATAAAATATATAATTCTTTAGCAATATATACACAAATAAGACGTAGCCATCCAACCAAAAAAATAGACAAACAAGATGTAGCCAATGATAGAAGTTGGTGACTCGGCTGATGTCTAAATACCATCTTTTTATTATTTTTTGACCAGCTACCATCTTTTTTATGAACGAGAGAGTACAATCATGAGGATGCCTCAGATCGTTCATACATATGCGTTGTGTATGTAGATGAAAATTGTATTAGGTAAATAAATAGCAACAGTTTACAAAACCTATATATAGTGCATACAACTACAGTTAAATGTACAAAGAACTCTACTATTTATTCATAAAAACACGCACACCATAGTGGACTCCATGATTTGTAATACATATTTAGGAAGTTTAACTATTTTTTATTTTAATTTCAAATTGCGGGTTAATAAATCATAAAAATGTAAAGTGTGCTCGGCAAATAAAGACAAGTAAAAAATAGTTATAGCCACCCACAAAACTTCTTTATCGTCGTGGCATAGGACAACATATTATTCTTACGCCATAAAATATATAATTCTTTAGCAATATATACACAAATAAGACGTAGCCATCCCACCAAAAAAAATAGACAAACAAGATGTAGCCAATGATAGATGTTGGTGACTCCGCTGATGTCTAAATACCATCTTTTTATTTATTTTTTTGACCAGCTACCATCTTTTTTATGAACGAGAGAGTACAATCATGAGGATGCCTCAGATCGTTCATACATATGCGTTGTGTATGTAGATGAAAATTGTATTAGGTAAATAAATAGGAACAGTTTACAAAACCTATATATAGTGCATACAACTACAATTAAATGTACAAAGAACTCTACTATTTATTCATAAAAACATGCACACCATAGTGGACTCCATGATTTGTAATACATATTTAGGAAGTTTAACTATTTTTTTCTTTAATTTCAAATTGTGGGTTAATAAATCATAAAAATGTAAAGTGGGGTAAGACAGTATATGGGTACATGATCCAATATACCTTAAATCATTAAAGTTGAAACAGTTTTTTTAAAGTCAGTAATTTATTTAAATTCCATATGCCGATGTATATTGCATGTAAAGTTAATCTAGAAAAAATGATTGTCAAATGCGGCTTTAATCTATTCTTTTGAGATAATGGAGCGTAGGCTAAATTTAAACTAACATCATAAATTTTCTTAGATGCTAACATAAATCTACAACATAAAAAAGGGTAAAGAAAAAGTTCATAGAACCTTCATTTAAATTGCTTAATTAGCTAAAATTTGGATCCTATTTAACATATTGTCAGTGATTTATGCTAAAATTAGCGGTTTACAGACATGATATGGAAGTGTGAGTACTTTTCTAGAAAAAACACACACATGATGAATGGTTGTAAGGAAATCTAAAAATTAGTGTGTGTGTGTGTGTGTGTGTGTGTGTGTGTGTGTGTGTGTGTGTGTGTGTGTGTATATGTATGTATATGTATATATATATATATATATATATATATATATATATATATATATATATATATATATATATCTTTGCATTATGGATCATATACGTCAGAGCCATATATCTTCAATCATCACGCAACGAGCTCCTACAAACAACCTAATACGCTTCCATGCAAAATGTTATCTTAATTTAATCAGACTTGCTCAAGACACACATTTTGATTAAAATGTTTTTTAAAATTTTACATGATTTATATATGCTAAGGAAAATGTGTCAAATGTTGACCGACAAACATAATACTTTGTAACTACTTGAAATATCTTGCCGGCCGTTTATTATAATAAAATTCACAACTACTTAAATTCCATATTATCTGGAAATATACAATGCACTCTGCATGGACTACAAAAGATTGGTTATTTCCTTTTACATGTTTCAAGATTAGGTGCGTTCGTTCTGGGAATAGGTCATCACCAAGCTTAAGGTTGACAGAAGAATAATAATAGGATGGCTTTTCTGTGCACCATGCAACTAGAGTAGGTCCATAAGCATGTCTCTGCGAGGTATGTGAAAACATGTTTAGAGTAGTGCAAGTATATAAAAATAAGCACACGATAGATACAAACCTTTTACTCCAGAAAACTTACATACTATATCCTTTACTTTACCTAGAATGGTGCACATTCCCTAAAAATCTTTCAAGCCAATATGATAGATACAAAAATGAATATATTGTCGGATAACAAACCTAGCCACGCAAATGCGCTGGTGACCCTACTAGTTTATAGTATTCAAGTCTCTTATGATACTCCCACTATTCCGAATAAGAAGAATTTTGCTTATGTGGAGAGTAGTAAATTTTCTATGCTTGTAGATCATGAAAAGAATGCTTTAGGTGATGTTTATATTGTTGAATTCATTCATGATGCTACTGAAAATTATTATGAGGGAGGAACATATGCTTGTAGGAATTGCAATAATATTAAGTTTCCTCTCTATGTGTTGAAAATCTTGAAGCTATGCTTGTTTTGCCTTCCTATGCTAGTTGATTATTGTTCCTATAAGTTGTTTGCTCACAAAATCCCTATGCATAGGAAGTGGGTTAGAGTTAGATGTGCTAGTCATATTGATCATGATGCTCAGTTTATGTTTCAATTCTTATCTTTTATGCGAGCATCATTGAAATCATCATGCCTAGCTAAAAGGCATTAAAAAAGCGCTTGTTGGGAGACAACCCAATATTTATCCTTAATGTTTTTGTGTGTTCACATGATTATGCTACTGTAGTAATCATGTTTTATAGCTTTTATTTCAATAAAGTGCCAAGTAAGACCTTTAGGATAGCTTACGGTGATAGTTGTGTTGATCCTGCTGAAAATCGGAAACTTTTGCACCCAGTAAATTAGTTTTGATAATTCACAGAAACATGCTTATGGTCTGATTCTTTCTGCTCTGGATTGGTACACAAGTTGCTCAGGTTTAACTAATTTGTTAGGAATTTTGGAGTCCAGAAGTATACGTTTGATACAGATTACTACAGACTGTTCTGTTTTTGATAGATTCTGTTTTCTATGTGTTGTTTGCTTATTTTGATGAATCTATGAGTAGTATCGGAGGGTATGAACCATAGATAAGTTGGAATACAGTAGATATTACACCAATATGAATTTATAATGAGTTCACAACAGTACCAAAAGTGGTGATTTATTTTCTTATACTAACGGAGCTAACGAGTTTTCTGTTGAGTTTTGTGTTGTGAAGTTTTCAAGTTCTGGGTAAAGATTCGATGGACTATGGAATAAGGAGTGGCAATACCCTAAGCTTTAGGATGCCCAAGGCACCCCAAGGTAATATTCAAGTACAACCAAGAGTCTAAGCTTGGGGATGCCTCGGATGGCATCCCCTCTTTTGTCTTCATCCATCGGTAACTTTACTTGGAGCTATATTTTTATTCACCACATGACATGTGTTTTGTTGGAGCGTCATTTAGTTTTGTTTTGTTTTGCTTGCTATTTGAATAAAATATCAAGATTTGAAATTCTTAAATGAGAGAGAGTCTTCACATAGCTACATAATTATCTAACTACTCATTGATCTTCACTTATATCTTTTTGGAGTAGTTTGTCATTTACTCATGTGCTTCAATTATATCCTATGAGTAAATGGTTGAATGAGCTGAATGTCATTATATATGTTTCACATGCTTACCCCATTGGGAGTAATGTCTTCACATCTAAGAAGTAGAGGTGGTAAATTGAAGGTTAGCAAACATTGTATTGGTCATTTGAACAATTCATGAAAGAATATTGAAGGAAGAGAGATTTCACATATAAATATACTATCTTAGACATCTTCTATGATTGTGAGCCCCATTAATTATTTTCAAACCTGAGAAAATTAGTTGAAGTTGAACAAGGAAGACAACGTAATGAGTTATGCTTGGGTATATTTGTATAGAAGTTATATTGTTATAGATCCTCCAACATATGGTGCTTGCTTTTTAAAATCCTTTGCTAGCCAAAATATCTGTACTAAGCGGGAATACTGCTTGTGCATCCAAAATTGCTCGAACCAAGTTTCTTCCATGAGTGTCCACCATACCTACCTATATGCGGTATTTACCTGCCGTTCCAAGTAAATTTGCATGTGCCAAACTCTAAACCTTCAAATAATAATCTATTTTGTATGCCCGAATCGCTCATGTAGCGACTAGGGGCTGTCAGTATCTTCCATGCTAGGTGGGTTATTCTCAAGATGAGTGGACTCCGCTCATCATTCATGAGAAAAATGGTTGGTAACTGGGATGCCCAGTCCCATGATCAAAAGATCAAAATCAAATCAAAAATAATTGCAAACAAAACTCCCCCAGGATTGATGTTAGTTGGAGGCACCCGTTGTTTCGGGCAAGCCATGGATTGATGATTGTTGGTGGAGGGGGAGTAAAAAACTTTACTATTCTGTTTGGGAACCGCCTATAATGTATATAGTATGGAAGATATTGGGAACTCTTGGTTGTTATGTTGACAATGAAAGAATACCTCTCAAAATTATTTATCTCTATTTCAAAATCGAGCTCTGGCACCTCCGCAAATCCCTGCTTCCCTCTGCGAAGGGCCTATCTTTTACTTTTACCAAGAGTCAGTAGTATTCCTTCTCATTCCAACCTACTCCTTAGTTGGCAAGCATCGTGTGATGGGGAAAGATCTAAGCATATATGGCCATTCAAATATATTTGATCATGAATTATTATTGTTAACAATTATCTATATGATAAGTAAGTTGGGAGGTGAAACATTAAGCCCCTATCTTTCTCTGTGTTCGATCGATGCTATTTGTTCTAAAAATATGCATTGAGCGGTAGCAATCATGGAAGACTATATGATAGTTGAGTATGTGGGATTTGCTAAATCAAAGCTATGACATAGAACCTTCCTGAAAATAGGATGAACTGCAATTGTTTGACGACTGAGAATGAAGTTTGCTAGAAAGTTTATGGTCTATGCTTTAACATTTGAATAGCTTGTTACTTGATCATGAGAAATTTTATGAGATGAGCTACTGTTATGACATATAATCATGCTGGAAAAGGTGATTGAAATTATCATTGATCAAACTTATGCACCTGCTACCATTCACACTTCATAAATTATGTCTTTTATCATTTACCTACTCGAGGACGAGCAGGAATTAAGCTTGGGGATGTTGATACGTCTCCAACGTATCTATAATTTATGAAGCATTCATGCTATTATATTATATGTTTGGATGTTTATGGGCTTTATTATACACTTTTATATTATTTTTGGGACTAATCTATTAACCGGAGGCCCAGCCCATATTGTTGTTTTCTTGCCTATTTCAGTGTTTTGAAGAAAAGGAATATCAAACAGAGTCCAAGCGGAATGAAACCTTCGGGAAAGTTTTTTTTGGAACGGAAGCAATCCAGGGGACTTGGAGTGCACGTAAGGGAAGCTTCAAGGTGGCCACGAGGCAGAGAGGCGTGCCCACCTCCCTTGGGCACGCCCCCACCCTCGTGGGCCCCTCGTGGCTCCCCTGACCGACTTCTTTTGCCTATATAAGTCCATATACCCTACCCTAAAAACATCGAGGAATAGAATAGATTGGGAGTTCCGCCGCCGCAAGCCTCTGTAGCCACCAAAAACCTCTCAGGAGCCCGTTCCGGCACCCTGCCGGAGAGGGGATGCCTCACCGGTGGCCATGTTCATCATCCCAGCGCTCTCCATGACGAGGAGGGAGTAGTTCACCCTCAGGGCTGAGGGTATGTACCAGTAGCTATGTGTTTGATCTCTCTCTCTCTCTCGTGTTCTTGAGGTGATACGATCTTGGTGTATCGGGAGCTTTGCTATTATAGTTGGATCTTATGATGTTTCTCCCCCTCTACTCTCTTGTGATGAATTCAGTTTTCCCCTTGAAGTTGTCTTGTCGGATTGAGTCTTTAAGGATTTGAGAACACTTGATGTATGTCTTGTCGTGCTTATCTATGGTGACAATGGGATATTCACGTGATCTACTTGATGTATGTTTTGGTGATCAACTTGCGGGTTCAATGAACTTATGCATAGGGGTTGGCACATGTTTTTGTCTTGACTCTCCGGTAGAAACTTTGGGGCACTCTTTGAAGTACTTTGTGTTGGTTGAATAGATGAATCTGAGATTGTGTGATGCATATTGTATAATCATACCCACAGATACTTGAGGTGACATTGGAGTATCTAGGTGACATTAGGGTTTTGGTTGATTTGTGTCTTAAGGTGTTATCTAGTACGAACTCTATGATAGATGGAACGTAAAGAATAGCTTCGTGTTATTTTACTACGGGCTCTTGAATAGATCGATCAGAAAGGATAACTTTGAGGTGGTTTCATACCCAACAATAATCTCTTCATTTGTTCTCCGCTATTGGTGACTTTGGAGTGACTCTTTGTTGCATGTTGAGGGATAGTTATATGATCCAGTTATGTTATTATTGTTGAGAGAACTTGCACTAGTGAAAGTATGAACCTTAGGCCTTGTTTCCTAGCATTGCAATACCGTTTACACTCACTTTTATCATTTGTTACCTTGCTGTTTTTATAATTTCAGATTACAAAAACCTATATCTACCATCCATATTGCAGTTCTATCACCATCTCTTCGCTGAACTAGTGCACCTATACAATTTACCATTGTATTGGGTGTGTTGGGGACACAAGAGACTCTTTGTTATTTGGTTGCAGGGTTGTTTGAGAGAGACCATCTTCATCCTAAGCCTCCCATGGATTGATAAACCTTAGGTCATCCACTTAAGGGAAATTTGCTACTGTCCTACAAACCTCTGCACTTGGAGGCCCAACAACGTCTACAAGAAGAAGGTTGTGTAGTAGACATCAGAGATGTATCAGCATCCCCAAGCTTAAGTCCTGCTCATCCTCGAGTAGGTAAGTGATAAAAACAGAATTTTTGATGTGGAGTGTTGTTTATCATGTCATATCATATTATTTTCTTTATAGCATGGACATTTGGACTTTTATGTGATTCAAAGCAATAGTCTGGTTTTGATATAATAATTTAGATACTCAAGCATATCAACAAAGCAACCATGTCTTTCAAAATATCAATGCTAAAACAAGTTATCCCTAGCCCATCATGCTCGTACATTGATCCATTAATGAAATACACTCGAATATTTGCTACACCCAATACTTAAGTACGATCATATCAACTAGCATAGGAAGGCAAAACAAGCATAGCTTCAAGATTTTCAACACATAGAGAGGAAACTCGATATTCTTGCAATATGTAGAAGCATATGTTTCTCCCTCATAGTAATTTTCAATAGCATCATGAATGAATTCAACAATATAACCATCACATAAAGCATTATTTTCATGATGCACAAGCATAGAATTTTTATTACTCTCCACATAAGCAAATTTCTTCTCATGAATAGTAGTGGGAGCAAACTCAACGAAATAACTATCATGTGATACTTTATTCACATAATTAATTTGAGTATTAAAATCATGATGACAAGTTTCATGGATATCATTACTCTTTATAGCATAAATGTCATCACAATAATTATCATAGATAGGAGGCATGCTTTCATCATAAAAAATTTGCTCATCAAAACTTGGGGGACAAAAAAATATTATCTTGATCAAACATAGCATCCCCATGCATGTGGCTTTGCATGTCATTAGCATCACGGATATTCAAGGAATTCATCTAAGAACATTGCAATCATGCTCATCATTCAAAAATTCAGTACCAAACATTTTAATGCATTCTTCTTCTAACACTTTGGCACAATTATTGGAATCCTTATTTTCACGAAAGACGTTAAAAAGATAAAGCATATGAGGCATCTTCAATTCCATTATTTTGTATTTTTCTTTTATAAACTAAACTAGTGATAAAACAAGAAACTAAAAGATTCAATTGCAAGATCTAAAGATATACCTTCAAGCACTAAACTCCCCGGCAACGGCGCCAGAAAAGAGCTTGATGTCTACTACGCAACCTTCTTCTTGTAGACATTGTTGGGCCTCCAAGTGCTAAGGTTTGTAGGACAGTAGCAAATTTCCCATAAGTGGATGACCTAAGGTTTACCAATCTGTGGGAGGCGTAGGATGAATATGGTCTCTCTCAAACAACCCTGGAACCAAATAACATAGAGTCTCTTGTGTCCCAAACACACCCAATACAATGGTAAATTGTATAGGTGTAATAGTTCGGCGAAGAGATGGTGATGCAAGCGTAATATGGATGGTAGATATAGGTTTTTGTAATCTGAAATTATAAAAACAGCAAAGTAACTAAACATAAAAGTGAGCGGAAACGGTATTGCAATGCTTCGAAACAAGGCCTAGGGTTCATACTTTCACTAGTGCAAGTTGATGACCCACAAGTGTAGGGTATCTATCATAGTCCTTTCGATAAGTAAGAGTGTCGAACCCAACAAGGAGCAGAAGGAAATGACAACCGGTTTTCAGTAAGGTATTTTCTGCAAGCACTGAAATTGTAGGTAACAGATAGTTTTGTGATAAGATAATTTGTATCGGGTAACAAGCAATGAAAGTAAATAAGGTGCAGCAAGGTGGCCCAATCCTTTTTGTAGCAAAGGACAGGCCTGGACAAGTTCTTATAATGAGAAAAGCGCTCCCAAGGACACATGGGAATTATCGTCAAGCTAGTTTTCATCACGCTCATATGATTCACGTTCGTTACTTTGATAATTTGATATGTGGATGGACCGGTGCTTGGGTACTGCCCTTTCTTGGACAACCATCCCACTTATGATTAACCCCTATTGCAAGCATCCGCAACTACAAAATAAGTATTAAGGTAAACCTAACCATAGCATGAAACATATGGATCCAAATCAGCCCCTTACGAAGCAACTTATAAACTAGGGTTTAAGCTTCTGTCACTCTAGCAACCCATCATCTACTTATTACTTCCCAATGCCTTCCTCTAGGCCCAAACAATGGTGAAGTGTCATGTAGTCGACGTTCACATAACACCACTAGAGGAGAGACAACATACATCTCATCAAAATATCAAACGAATACCAAATTCACATGACTACTAATAGCAAGACTTTCCCCATGTCCTCAGGAACAAACGTAACTACTCACAAAGCATATTCATATTTATAATCAGAGGAGTATTAATATGCATTAAGGATCTGAACATATGTTCTTCCACCAAATAAACCAACTAGCATCAAACTACAAGGAGTAATCAACACTACTAGCAACCTACAGGTACCAATCTGAGGTTTTGGTACAAAGATTGGATACAAGAGGTGAACTAGGGTTTGAGAGGAGATGGTGCTGGTGAATATGTTGATGGAGATTGACCCCCTCCCAATGAGAGGATCATTGGTGATGACGATGGTGATAATTTCCCCCTCCCAGAGGGAAGTTTCCCCGGCAGAACAGCTCTGCCGGAGCCCCAGATTGGTTCCGCCAAGGTTCCTCCTTGTGGCG
The DNA here is from genome assembly GCF_018294505.1 of Triticum aestivum. Lineage (NCBI taxonomy): Eukaryota > Viridiplantae > Streptophyta > Magnoliopsida > Poales > Poaceae > Triticum > Triticum aestivum. The sequence continues at coordinate 80,345,220 of NC_057801.1, read as the reverse complement.
GCGGAGTTTCGCCCCATAAGCTTGCTTGTGATTTTTTCCAGGGTAAAAGACTTCATATAGCATAAGATGGGCACCAGAGGGATGCCAGGTGGCCCACAAGGCAGGGGGCGCACCCAGGGGGTAGGGCGCGCCCCCCACCCTCGTGGACGGTGGGTGGCCCCTCTCAGGTATTTCTTCTGCTGAATATTTATTATTAATTCCAAAAATGACTTTCGTGGAGTTTTAGGACTTTTGGAGCTGTGCAGAATAGGTCTCCAATATTTGCTCCTTTTCCAGCCCAGAATCCCAGCTGCCGGTATTCTCCCTCTTTATGTAAACCTTGTAAAATAAGAGAGAATAGCCATAAGTATTGTGACATAACGTGTAATAACATCCCGTAATGCAATAAATATCGATATAAAAACATGATGCAAAATGAACGTATCAACTCCCCCAAGCTTAGACCTCGCTTGTCCTCAAGCGGAAGCCGATATCGAAAAATGTGTCCACATGTTTAGAGATAGAGGTGTCGATAAAAATAAAATACGGACATGAGGGCATCATGATCATTCTTATAACAGCAACATATATATATATATATATATGATTCATTATGCTCAAGTAACAATCTATTCACAATGTCAAGTATGATTCAGAAACTTCATTGAGAACTAACAAACTATGATCTCGGTCATTGAAGCAATTGCAATTTATCATAACATCAGAAAGAGTCAATAATAGAGCTTTTCAGCAAGTCCATATACTCAACTATCATTTAGTCTTTCACAATTGCTAACACTCACGCAATACTTATGGTTCTGGAATTTTAATCGGACATAGAGAAAGATAGGGGCTTATTGTGTTGCCTCCCAACCTTTTACCTCAAGGGTAATGTCAACAATAATAGTTCATGCTAACTTACATCCAATTGGATATATATATATATATATATATATATATATATATATATATATATATATTAGGATCTTTCCAACACGAGGTGCTTGCCAAAGGATAAAATGTAAAAGGGAAAGGTATCACCTTAACTCTTGCATAATGTAAAAGACATAAAGTAAAAGATAGGCCCTTCACAGAGGGAAGCAGAGGTTGTCATGTGCTTTTTGGTTGGATGCACGAAATCTTAATGCAAAAGAACGTCACTTTATATTGCCACTTGTGATATGAACCTTTATTATGCAGTCCATCGCTTTTATTAGTTCCATATCACAAGATCGTATAAAGCTTATTTTCTCCACATTAATAAGTTAAACATATTTAGAGAGCAATTTTTATTGCATGCAACATGACAACTTACTTGAAGGATCTTACTCAATCCATAGGTAGGTATGGTGGATTCTCATGGCAAAACTAGGTTTAAGGATATTTGGAAGAACAAGTAGTATCTCTACTTGGTGCAAGGAATTTGGCTAGCATGAGGGGGAAAGGCAATCTCAACATGCTTGAATGATCCATGACAATATACTTTAACTGAGATGTGAGAAAACATAACCCATTAGTTGTCTTCCTTGTCCAACATCAACTCTTTAGCATGTCATACTTTAATGAGTGCTCACAATCATAAAAGATGTCCGAGATGGTATATTTATATGTGAGAACCTCTCTTTCTTTATTACTTCCTATTAATTGCAACGATGACCAAAACTATGTTTGCCAACTCTCAACAACTTTTAATCATCATACTCTCTATATGTGAAGTCATTAGTATCCATAAGATCAATATGATCTCTTTTATTTCTTTTATTATTTTATGCACTTAAGATCATAGAAAGATAGCAAAGCCCTTGACTCAACATTAATCTTTATTATATATAGCTCACGGACTCGATTACATAGAGGGATCACAAAGCAAAACTCAAAACTAATTCATACCAAAACTTTATTCTATTAGATCAAGATATTACCAAAAGGATCGAACTAAATAAAACGGTAAAGATAGGAGTGTGATGGTGATACGATATCGGGCACCTCCCCCAAGTTTGGCAGCTGCCAAGGGGAGTGCCCATACCCATGTGTTTATGTCCTCGGAGATGGTGAAGAAGGAGTTGTTGATGATGTAGGATTGTCGTCCGTCTCCAAGGCATAGGCTCACCAACATAGAAGGATGATCGAGTCTCCGGGATCCTCAAATCTGCAGCCAAACTCATCCTCTTGAATCTATATTCATACTCACAGTTTTGGTTTTGCGGGTCATAGATCTGGGCTTGGAGGTGCTCGATTTTCTCATGAAGCTTGAAGATGGTCTCCCCAATGTTCTTGGCGTCCAGCTTGTGGTTGTTGGTGAACTCCGTGATCATCATCTGGTTGGCATCCCTTGGCACTTGAAAACTTGTTGTTCCATCGCTTCGAGCTTTGTCTACACGCTTACGATACTCCTTGGTCCCTCCACATCGCGGATGTGCAGCACCCCCTCACGCATCTCAATGGTTTGAGGGTGATGCAGCACCTCCGCGAGATAGGGGTTAATGACCCTCTCGAAAAACTTGTCCTTGGGAGCACTTGAAGACGTCATGGTGCTCTAGATCTGTCAGAAAAACAGCTCGAAACAAAGATAGAAGATTTTTTGCATGATACGGTGGTCAAAACCTTCGGGAGATTATATAATGAATTTTTACTGATCGAAAGAAGTATCGTGCAAGAAAACGGAGTCCGGAGAGCACACGAGGTGCCCACGAGGTAGGGGCGTGCCTAGGGGGGTAGGGCGCACCCTCCACCCTCGTGGAAGCCTCGTGTCCTTCCCGGACTACTTCTTATTTTCCTATTTTCTTAAATATTCCAAAACAGAGAAAAATTGCTATTAAAACTGTTTTGGAGTCGGTTTACTTACTGTACCACATACCTATTCCTTTTTGGAGTCTGAAACGTTCTGGAAAGTGTCTCTTATGTATTCCTTTGGGGTCACGGTTTCAATAACATTAGTTTCAACATTTATTGGGTTACCTGAGATATAATGTTTGACTCTTTGACCGTTCACCACCTTCGGATTTGTGCCTTCGAAGTTGTTGATTTTTATGGCACCGGAACGATAGACCTCCTAGATAACGTAAGGGACTTCCCATTTAGAGAAAAGTTTTCCTGCAAAAAATCTTAAACGAGAATTGAATAGCAACACATAATCACCTACATTAAACTCACGCTTTTGTATCCTTTTGCCATGCCATCTTTTAACTTTTTCTTTAAACAGTTTGGCATTCTCGTAGGCCTAGGTTCTCCATTCATCAAGTGAGCTAATATCAAATAACCTCTTCTCACCAGCAAGTTTGAAATCATAATTGAGCTCTTTAATGGCCCAATATGCCTTATGTTCTAGTTCGACAAGTAAGTGACATGCTTTTCCATAAACCATTTTATATGGAGACATACCCATAGGATTCTTATATGCAGTTCTATAAGCCCATAATGCATCATCAAGTTTCTTGGACCAATTCTTTCTAGATCTATTAACAGTCTTTTGCAAAATTAATTGGAGCTCTCTGTTACTCAATTCCACTTGACCACTAGATTGTGGGTGATATGGAGATGCAATTCTATGTTTAACATCATCCTTAGCAAGCATTTTACGGAAAACACCATGAATAAAATGTGAACCACCATCAGTCATTAGGTATCTAGGGACTCCAAACCTCAGAAAAATAACTTCCTTAAGCATCTTAATAGAGGTGTTATGATCAGCACTACTAGTTGGAATAGCTTCTACCCACTTAGTAACGTAATCAACAGCAACTAAAATATGTGTATACCCATTAGAGGCAGGAAATGGTCCCATATAATCAAAGCCCCAAACATCAAATGGTTCAATAACAAGAGAATAATTCATAGACATTTCTTGACGTCTACTAATATTACCAATCTTTGACATTCATCACAAGACAAGAAAAACTTACGGGCATGTTTGAACAGAGTAGGCCAATAAAAACCAGATTGCAATACATTATGTGCAGTTCTATCTCCAGCGTGGTGTCCTCCATATGCCTCAGAGTGACACTTGTGTAGGATCTATTCTTGTTCATGCTCAGGTACACAACGTCTAATAACACCATCTACTCCTTCTTTATAAAGGTGTGGATCATCCCAGAAGTAATGTCTTAAATCATTAAAGAACATTTTCTTTTGCTGGTATGTGAAACTAGGTGGTATAAATTTAGCAACAATGTAATTAGCATAATCAGCATACCATGGAGCAGTACGAGAAGCATTTATGATAGCTAATTGTTCATCACGAAAGCTATCATCAATAGGTATAGTGGGTCATCAAGAACATTCTCTAATCTAGACAAGTTGTCTGCAACGGGGTTCTCAGCTCCCTTTCTATCAATAATATGCAAATCAAATTCTTGGAGCAAGAGAACCCATCTAATAAGTCTAGGTTTAGCATCTTTCTTTTCCATAAGATATTTAATAGCAGCATGATCGGCGTGAACAGTTACTTTAGAATTAACAATATAAGGTCTGAACTTATCACAAGCAAATACAACTACTAAGAATTCTTTTTCAGTAGTAGCATAATTTCTCTGAGCACTGTCTAGAGTTTTACTAGCATATTGAATAACATTTAGTTTCTTATCAACTATTTGTCCTAGAACAGCACCTACAGCATAATCGCTAGCATCACACATAATTTCAAAGGGTAAATTCCAATCAGGTGGCTGAACAATAGGTGCAGAAATCAAAGCTTTCTTAAGTATTTCAAACGCTTCTACACAATCATCATCAAAGACAAAGGGAATATCTTTTTGCAATGGATTAGTCAGAGGCCTAGAAATTTTAGAAAAGTCCTTAATGAACCTCCTATAAAAACCGGCATGACCAAGGAAACTTCTTATACCTTTAATGTCCTTGGGACACGGCATCTTTTCAATGGCATCAACCTTAGCTTTATCAACTTCAAGACCTCTTTCAGAAATTTTATGCCCCAAGACAATATCTTCATTAACCATAAAGTGGCACTTTTCCGAATTCAAGACGAGACTAGTATCTTCACACCTCTGTAAAACTCAATCAAGGTTGCTCAAGCAATCATCAAAAGAGGATCCATAAATGGAGAAATCATCCATGAATACCTCACAAATCTTTTCACAAAAGTCAGACAATATAGCCGTCATGCATCTTTGAAAGGTAGCAGGTGCATTACATAAACCAAAAGGCATATGTCTATAAGCAAAGGTACCAAAAGGGCAAGTAAAAGTGGTCTTTTCTTGATCCTCTGCTGACACAGGTATTTGAGAGAAACCAGAGTAACCATCTGGAAAGCAAAAATGTGTATGTTTGGATAGCCTTTCTAGTATTTGATCAATAAAAGGTAAAGGGTAATGATCTTTCTTAGTAGCTTTATTTAATTTACGGAAATCAATTACTATCCTATAATCTGTAATAATTCTTTGCGGGGTCAATTCATCTTTATCATTAGGAACAACAGTAAGACCTCCCTTCTTAGGGACACAATGGACAGGACTTACCCACTGACTATCAGCAACGGGATAAATTATACCTGCCTCAAGGAGCTTTAGTATTTCCATTCTTACCACTTCTTTCATCTTAGGATTTAACCGTTGTTGATGATCAATAACTGGTTTGGCGCCTTCTTACAATTTTATTTTGTGTTAGCATAGAGTGGGACTAATGCCCTTAAGATCATCAAGAGTATATCCAATAGCAGCGCGGTGCTTTTTTAGAGTTTTCAATAATCTTTCCTCTTCCTGCTCTGAAAGGTTAGCACTAATAATAACAGGATATATCTTCTTTTCATCAAGATAAGCATATTTAAGAGTTCAGGTAATGGTTTAAGCTCAAACACGGGATCACCCTTGGGTGGAGGAGGATCCCCTAGGATTTCAACAAGCAAGTTGTGTTTCAAAATAGGACCCTGTTTAAAGAATACTTCATCTATTTCCCTTCTTTCATTCATAAACATATCATTTTCATGGTCTAGCAAATATTGTTCTAAAGGATCAGTAGGAGGCACGGCAATAGAAGCAAGACCAATAATTTCATCCTTACTAGGCAATTCTTTATCATGGGGTTGTCTACGAAATTTAGAAAAATTAAACTCATGAGACATATCTCCTAAGCCAATCGTAACAACATCCCTTTCGCAATCAATCTTAGCATTAACAGTGTTCAAGAGGGTCTACCAAATATGATGGGACAAAAGTCATCTTGTGGGGAGCCAAGAACAAGAAAATTAGCAGGATATTTGACTTTCCCACACAAGACTTCAACATCTCTAACAATCCCAATTGGTGAAATAGTATCTCTATTGGCAAGCTTAATTGTAACATCAATTTCTTCTACCTCAATAGGTGCAATATCATGCATAATTTCTTCATATAAGGAAAAGGGTATTGCACTAGCACTAGCACCCATATCAAATAATCCATGATAACAATGATCTCCTATTTTAACAGAAATAACAGGCATGCCTACAACAGGTCTATGTGTCTTAGCATCAGGTCTAGCGATTCTAGCAGCTTGTTCACAAAAATAAATAACATGCCCATCAATATTATCAGCCAAGAGATATTTAACCATAGCAATACTAGGTTCAACTTTAATTTTCTCAGGAGGTGTATACGTTCTAGTATTACTCTTACGAACCATAGTTGAAGCTTTAGCATGATCCTTTATCCTAACAGGGAAAGGTGGTTTCTCAATATAAGTAGAAGGAACAATAGGATCATTATAAGTGATAGTTTTTTCTTCAACTGTAACAGGTGCAACTACTTTTACTTCAATGGGAGGATTATATTTAAACCACTTCTCCTTAGGGAGATCAACATGAGTAGCAAATGATTCACAGAAAGAAGCTACTATCTTAGAGTCAAGTCCATATTTAGTGCTAAATCCACGAAAAGCATTGGTATCCATAAAAGATTTAACACAATCAAACTTAGGTGTCATACCTGACTCCTTACCATCGTCGAAATCCCAATCTTCAGAGTTGCGTTTAATTCTTTCTAATAAATCCCATTTGAATTCAATAGTCTTCATCATAAAAGACCCAGCACAAGAAGTATCAAGCATGCACAACAAAAAAATACACTTCCGTGATGATACGTGTTTGTCACAGTAGGTCGCCTTTTTTTCATGCATGTACATCCATTATGATTTTATGACAGAATCAAGATAGTCATACATGTGTTGTCGTAGAAGTGTTCCATGACATTACCAAAATTATCATCACGGAAGTGTCCACTTCCATGACGATAAATCGCGCATCACAGAAGTGCTTTCGTCAAGGGTGACCGACACGTGGCATCCACCATAACAGAACGCCGTTAAGCTATCGGGTCGGGTTTTGGATCCGATAACCCGTTAACAGCCCCGACCAATGGGGATTTTCCACGTGTAAAATCATCATTGGCTGGAGGAAACACGTGTTGGCTCATCGTTGGGACAGATGTCATCCACTCATTGGACAGAAGGCGCCTATGATACATCGACATGTGGTACGGCCCATCAAAGGCCCATTCCTGTGAAAAGGCCAGCCCGTTTGACTTGGTCAAAAGGTGGCGGGTCGGCCCATGTAAAGCCTGTTAATGGCCTGTTCGCATATAGCCCATTACAGCCCGCTAACCCAAGGCCCATTACGCCCTATCCGAATTAGGCCCAGTAGCGTCATCTGAGCATCCAATATGATTCCAGCCCATTTTCACTTCTGGCCCATGTATGGCCCATGACGTCTTTCGGCCCATATGAGGCCCTATGTAACTCTTGGCCTATTAACGACCCATGGTGAAACTGGCCCGTAATGAACAGTGTATCACTTTACACCCATTAACGGCATGTGGTGAAACCGGCCCATAATGAATAGTGTATCACTTTATACCCATTAACGGCCTGTTATTCCGTTGGGCCATTTCTAGCCCATGTTATCTTTCGGTCTTCTCAGAGCCCATTTATTCTTGGGCTCATTTCCAGCATTCGTTTACTTATGGCCCGTTAATGTCATTTTCTGCTTGTGGGCCAAATTCAGCCCGTGGTTATAGTCGGCCCATTTGTGGTCCGTTAATACGTTGGGCCGTTTTCATAGCGTCATCAAATACGGCCTATTAACAATGGCCCGTTATGGTCGGTCCATGAACGGACGATTCCAACTCTAGCCCGTTTATGGCCATAATGCAGCCTGTTATTGGCCCATGTTTGGCTAATCGATCATACGGCTCGTATAAGGCCCATTGATGATATGGCCCGTAGAAGGCCCATTGTTTCTACGTCTCGTAGAAGGCCCATTGTTTCTACGGCCCGTAGAAGGCCCACTGTTTCTACGGCCCGTAGGAGGCCCAGTGTCACTACAGTAAATATTAGCCCATGGTTATTGTGGCCTAGTTTCAAAAAAATAGGTTATTGCAGCCACTAGCAAACCACGGAAAAAGAATTGCACTGACTACAAGCAAACAAATAAACAAGACAACAAGGAAATAAATAAGCAAGCAACTTATGCTAGGATATCACGGCTATTACACATATTACATCCACTGGGCATCAAAGTTCGCCACCAGTGCAAATATAGGGAACAAAGCAGCATATAAACGCCACAGCAAAACAAGTCCAGAACTGAAACCACTTCAGAAGATTTCAAGAAACAATATCTTGGGTACCCATAATGCTGGCAAGATGCTTAGAAAGCTTATTAACTTTCTCTTGTTTGGCGCTTAAATCCTCCAGCGCTTGCTGTTGCACAAGAAAGTACGCATCTGAATTCTGCAGGGACTTCCTCAGTCCTTCGGCTTCTTGCCGCAACACAGCTGACTGATGCCTTTCAGCTTGTAGCTGAGACTGAAGAAGCCGAAGTGATTCAGGCAGCGAGTTCGAAGAGCTTGTGCCAACGGTACTAGCCAGTAACTCGAACACTACATCAACGCAGGACTGTGGGGTTTTCTCACTGTCTACAAGATCGTTTTTATCACCTTTCTTGGAGACCAACAGGGATGTCTCACTATCTTGAACCTTATCTGCATTACTTTCTCTACCATTTCATAGTGGGGTGCTCTTCTCCATTATTCTGTTTGCACACTACAAGAGAAACAAGCAGACACATCACAGGTTTAGCATGTAGTATACGAAACTCATTTTGGTAAACCGGTTCAGTAGTAAGGTGGACAGGATAACAATATGAAACAAACATATATCTATGTACTATGGTCACTGTATTATCCATATGATTCTAGTTTATCTTCCCTAATCAAGATAGAGACACAGTTCAACTCATATATTTTTAAGACACAGCAGCATAGACAGAATATAAGTGTGAGAAACTACACAACATTGGCAGCACTTGTAATGTGCATCACATGAGAACATAACTGTTTATACAACTTAAACTGAAATCAACATAGAGCAAGAAGTTAGAACAACAATCCAGTTAAAGAAATAGGTTTAAAACATACATGTTGCGCCATTGGAGTTTCAATTGGATCCTTCAAATTCGAAAGTAGTTGGTATGAGTAAATACAGTGATGCAACAGCAAAGGAGTATGGACCATAGCTACAGAATCTGACCTGATAACAGTTGCTCTTCTGCTTTAAATGTGGAGTTTGGGTTAGCTGTGGTGATCTTCGTGCTTTGGGCACTGCAGTAGCTTTACAAACTGCTCGTGTGGGGGTACTCTGTGGTGGACACGGTGCTTTGTCAACTAGAAGTGGGTTACTATCCGCTGCGGTTGCAGTTAGATGGGTTGTAGTTGGTTCTCTGCCCGACGGTGTAAGTGTGCAATCTGGAAGAGTCTCGATTATGTGCGGTGGGGATAGTTTGTGGGCCAGTACAACCATGGTTCTATCTGCATCGATGGGTAGCACTGTCTTTTGTGAAGAATGGGTTTTTGCTCCCTTAGATACTGTCATCACCCCCTCCAATTCAAATGGCTGATAAACAAGAAAAGAAATTGAACATACAGACATTGTATGATAGACAGATGTGGTAATTCACATATATGTTGTCTAACCAAACAGGACAACATGACACAATTTCACGTATATGATGCCTAACTAAACATGATAGCATGACACAGTTTCAGATATATGATGGATAACTTAACATGATATAATGGCATAATTCAACATATGATGAGTACCTAAACACGATGACATGACAAAACTATATGATGTCTTTCTAAAATAGGTTGGGATGAAATAATTCACATACATGTTGTCTAAGTATACAGGATGGCATGATATAATTGACATAATTGATTCATATGCTGAGCAGCTGGCACTCGCATGTATGATCTCTAAACTAAGCAGATAGAATTCATTATTGTGCATATGATGTCTAAACTAAGCAATGCAAGACACCATATGCATCATATGAGAAATATAACCATTGCAACTTAGAGCATACACCTCAGGTGGGTTATAGGACTGGTCATTTGTCTCTGAATCCTCCTCTGAGGAGCTCCCTGTAACCATCGAGATATATGCTTCAACAGGTACCATTGCCTACTCTGGAGACCTTGTTTTCACTCTAGATTTTTCCATAACCGGCTCAAATGGCTGATACACATGAAGAGTAGTTCAATGTACACAGATTGTTAACAAATGGAATATGTAATTGAAAAAAAGATGGCATGAGATAATTCACATATATGATGTCTGGCTCCATGGCGGTGCACAATTCACATATATGATAACTTTGGCTGAAAAACATGGCATTGCATAATTCACATATCTGATATAGAAAGCAAACAGGAGGCATTCACACAAAGCATGTCTAATCTAAGCAGATGGCATGGCAATGCAAGACACCATATGCATGATATGAGCCATATAACCCAGCCAAGTTAGAGCATGCACCTCGGGGGGGGGGGGGGGAATACGACTGGTCAACTATCTCTGAATCCTCCTCTGAGGAGCTATCTGTAACCAGCAAGAAATCTGCATCGACAGGTAGCACTGACTGCTTAGAAGACCTTGTTTTCACTCTAGATTTTCCCATGACCGACTCAAATGGCTGATGCACAGGAAGAGTAGATGAATGCATAAACATTGTTGACAAATGGAATACATTATGGAAAAAATATGGCATGATACAATTCACATATACGATGACTGGCTAAACAGGATGGCATTGCATGATTCACGTATATGTGTTGGGGAACGTTGCAGAAAATAAAAATTTCTACGCTTTCACCAAGATCAATCTATGAGTTCATCTAGCAACGAGAGAGAGGAGTGCATCTACATACCCTTGTAGATCGCGAGCGGAAGCGTTCAAGAGAACGGGGTTGAGGGAGTCGTACTCGTCGTGATCCAATCACCGGAGATCCTAGCGCCGAACGGACGGCACCTCCGTGTTCAACACACGTACGGTTGAGGAAGACGTCTCCTCCTTCTTGATCCAGCAAGGGGGAAGGAGAGGTTGATGAAGATCCAGCAGCACGACAACATGGTGGTAGATGCAGCAGTGATCTCGGCAGGGCTTCGCCAAGCTTCTGCGAGAGGGAGAGGTGTAGCAAGGGGAGAGGGAGGCGCCAAGAGCATGGGTGCGGCTGCCCTCCCTCCCTCCCCCCCCCTCTTTATATAGGCCCCCTAGGGGGGCGCCGGCCCTAGGAGATGGGATCTCCAAGGGGGGGGCGGCCAGGGGGGTGGCTTGCCCCCCAAGGCAAGTGGAGGCGCCCCCCACCCCTAGGGTTTCCAACCCTAGGTGCAAGGGGGCCCAAGGGAGGGCGCACCAGCCCACCAGGGGCTGGTTGCCCTCCCACTTCAGCCCATGGGACCCTCCGGGATAGGTGGCCCCACCCGGTGGACCCCGGGACCCTTTCGGTGGTCCCGGTACAATACTGGTAACTCCCGAAACTTTCCCGATGGCTGAAACTTCACTTCCTATATATAATTCTTTACCTCCGGACCATTCCGGAACTCCTCGTGACGTCCGGGATCTCATCCGGGACTCCGAACAACTTTCGGTTTACTGCATACTCATATCTCTACAACCCTAGCGTCACCGAACCTTAAGTGTGTAGACCCTACGGGTTCGGGAGACATGCAGACATGACCGAGACGCCTCTCCGGTCAATAACCAACAGCGGGATCTGGATACCCATGTTGGCTCCCACATGCTCCTCGATGATCTCATCGGATGAACCACGATGTCGAGGACTCAAGCAATCTCGTATACAATTCCCTTTGTCAATTGGTACGTTACATGCCCGAGATTCGATCGTCGGTATCCCAATACCTCGTTTAATCTCGTTACCGGTAAGTCACTTTACTCGTACCATAATGCATGATCCCGTGACCAGACACTTGGTCACATTGAGCTCATTATGATGATGCATTACCGAGTGGGCCCAGAGATACCTCTCCGTCATACGGAGTGACAAATCCCAGTCTCGATTCGTGCCAACCCAACAGACACTTTCGGAGATACCCGTAGTGTACCTTTATAGTCACCCAGTTATGTTGTGACGTTTGGCACACCCAAAGCACTCCTACGGTATCCGGGAGTTGCAAAATCTCATGGTCTAAGGAAATGATACTTGACATTTGGAAAAGCTCTAGCTAAACGAACTACACGATCTTTGAGCTATGCTTAGGATTGGGTCTTGTCCATCACATCATTCTCCTAATGATGTGATCCCATTATCAATGACATCCAATGTCCATAGTCAGGAAACCATGACTATCTGTTGATCAACGAGCTAGTCAACTAGAGGCACACTAGGGACATGTTGTGGTCTATGTATTCACATGTGTATTACGATTTCCGGATAACACAATTATAGCATGAATAACAGACAATTATCATGAACAAAGAAATATAATAATAACCATTTTATTATTGCCTCTAGGGCATATTTCCAACAGTCTCCCACTTGCACTAGAGTCAATCATCTAGTTACATTGTGATGAATCGAACACCCATAGAGTTCTGGTGTTGATCATGTTTTGCCCTAGGGAGAGGTTTAGTCAACGGATCTGCTACATTCAGGTCCGTGTGTACTTTACAAATATCTATGTCTCCATCTTGAACATTTTCACGAATGGAGTTGAAGCGACGCTTGATGTGCCTGGTCTTCTTGTGAAACCTGGGCTCCTTGGCAAGTGCAATAGCTCCAGTGTTGTCACAGAAGAGTGCGATCGGCCCCGACGCATTGGGTATGACTCCTAGGTCGGTGATGAACTCCTTCACCCAGATTGCTTCATGCGCTGCCTCCGAGGCTGCCATGTATTCTGCTTCACATGTAGATCCCGCCACGACGCTTTGCTTGCAACTGCACCAGCTTACTGCCCCACCATTTAAAATATACACGTATCCGGTTTGTGACTTAGAGTCATCCAGATCTGTGTCGAAGCTAGCGTCGACGTAAACCTTTAAGACGAGCTCTTCGTCACCTCCAAAAATGAGAAACATATCCTTAGTCCTCTTCAGGTACTTCAGGATATTCTTGACCGCTGTCCAGTGTTCCTTGCCGGGATTACTTTGGTACTTTCCTACCAAACTTACGGTAAGGCTTACATCAGGTCTGGTACACATCATGGCATACGTAATAGACCCTATGGCTGAGGCATAGGGGATGACACTCATTTCTTCTATATCTTCTGTCGTGGTCGGGCATTGAGTTGAGCTCAATTTCACACCTTGTAACACAGGCAAGAACCCCTTCTTGGACTGATCCATATTGAACTTCTTCAATATCTTATCAAGGTATGTGCTTTGTGAAAGACCTATGAGGCGTCTTGATCTATCCCTATAGATCTTGATGCCTAGTATGTAAACAGCTTCTCCAAGGTCCTTCATTGAAAAACACTTATTCAAGTAGGCCTTAATGTTGTCCAAGAGTTCTATATCATTTCCCATCAAAAGTATGTCATCTACATATAATATGAGAAATTCTACAATGCTCCCACTCACTTTCTTGTAAACGCGGGCTTCTCCATAAGTCTGCATAAACCCAAACGCTTTGATCATCTCATCAAAGCGAATGTTCCAACTCCGAGATGCTTGCACCAGCCCATAAATGGATCGCTGGAGCTTGCATACCTTGTTAGCATTCTCAGGGTCGACAAAACCTTCCTGCTGCATCATATACAGTTCTTCCTTAAGATGACCATTAAGGAATGCCGTTTTGACGTCCATTTGCCATATCTCATAATCATAGTATGCGGCAATTGCTAACATGATTCGGATGGACTTTAGCTTCGCAACGGGAGAGAATGTCTCATCGTAGTCAACCCCTTGAACTTGCCGATAACCCTTAGCGACAAGTCGAGCTTTATAGATGGTAACATTACCATCTGCGTCCGTCTTCTTCTTAAAGATCCATTTGTTTTCTATCGCTCGCCGTTCATCGGGCAAGTCTGTCAAAGTCCATATTTTGTTTTCATACATGGATCCTATCTCGGATTGCATGGCTTCAAGCCATTTGTTGGAATCTGGGCCCGCCATCGCTTCTTCATAGTTCGAAGGTTCACCGTTGTCTAACAACATGATTTCTAGGACAGGGTTGCCATACCACTCTGGTGTGGAACGTGTCCTCGAGGACCTACGAAGTTCGGTAGTAACTTGATCCGAAGTACCTTGATCATCATCATTAACTTCCTCTTCAGTTGGTGCTGGCACCACAGGAACATCTTCCTGAGCTGTGCTAATCACCGGTTCAAGAGGTAGTACTTCATCAAGTTCCACTTTCCTCCCACTTACTTCTCTCGAGAGAAACTCTTTCCCCAGAAAGGACCTGTTCTTGGCAACAAAGATCTTGCCTTCGGATCTGAGGTAGAAGGTATACCCAATGGTTTCCTTAGGGTAACCTATGAAGACGCATTTTTCCGACTTGGGTTCGAGCTTTTCAGGTTGAAGTTTCTTGACATAAGCATCGCATCCCCAAACTTTTAGAAACGACAGCTTAGGTTTCTTCCCAAACCATAATTCATACGGTGTCGTCTCAACGGATTGAGATGGTGCCCTATTTAAAGTGAATTTAGTTGTCTCTAGAGCGTATCCCCAATAAGATAGCGGTAAATCGGTAAGAGACATCATAGATCGCACCATATCCAATAAAGTGTGATTACGACGTTCGGACACACCGTTACGCTGAGGTGTTCCAGGCGGCATGAGTTGTGAAACGATTCCACATTTCCTTAAGTGCGTACCAAATTCGTGACTTAAATATTCTCCTCCACGATCTGATCGTAGGAACTTTATCTTTCGGTCACGTTGATTCTCTACCTCATTCTGTAATTCCTTGAACTTTTCAAAGGTCTCGAACTTGTGTTTCATCAAGTAGACATACCCATATCTACTCAAGTCGTCAGTGAGAGTGAGAACATAACGATATCCTCCGCGAGCCTCAACGCTCATTGGACAGCACACATCAGTATGTATGATTTCCAATAAGTTGGTTGCTCGCTCCATTGTTCCGGAGAACGGAGTCTTGGTCATTTTGCCCATGAGGCATGGTTCGCATGTGTCAAATGATTCATAATCAAGAGACTCTAAAAGTCCATCAGCATGGAGCTTCTTCATGCGCTTGACACCAATGTGACCAAGGCGGCAGTGCCATAAGTATGTGGGACTATCATTATCAACTTTACATCTTTTGGTATTCACACTATGAATATGTGTAACATCACGTTCGAGATTCATTAAGAATAAACCATTGACCATCGGGTCATGACCATAAAACATATCTCTCATATAAATATAACAACCATTATTCTCGGATTTAAATGAGTAACCATCTCGTATTAAACGAGATCCAGATACAATGTTCATGCTCAAACTTGGCACTAAGTAACAATTATTGAGGTTTAAAACTAATCCCGTAGGTAAATGTAGAGGTAGCGTGCCGATGGCGATCACATCGACCTTGGAACCATTCCCGACGCGCATCGTCACCTCGTCCTTCGCCAGTCTCCATTTATTCCGCAGTTCCTACTTTGAGTTACAAATATGAGCAACCGCACCGGAATCAAATGCCCAGGAGCTACTACGAGTACTGGTAAGGTACACATCAATTACATGTATATCACATATACCTTTAGTGTTGCCGGCCTTCTTGTCCGCTAGGTACTTGGGGTAGTTCCGCTTCTAGTGACCACTTCCCTTGCAATAAAAGCACTCAGTCTCAGGCTTGGGTCCATTCTATGACTTCTTCCCGGCAACTGGCTTACTGGGCGCTGCAACTCCCTTGCCATCCTTCTTGAAGTTCTTCTTACCCTTGCCTTTCTTGAACTTAGTGCTTGGAAAACCATTTTCAGCTCCTCGAACATCTCATATGCTCCGTGTTGCTCAAAATGCTTTTGGAGCCCCAGTTCTAAGCTGTAAAGCATGCCACACTGAACGAGGGAGTAATCATCAGCACGTGACTGCCAAGCGTTCATAACGTCTTGGTTCTCTGGGATGGGTGCTTAAACTAGTGGTCCTTCTAGGACATATGCTTTCTTGGCAGCTATGAGGATGATCCTCAGGTTCCGGACCCAATCCGTATAGTTGCTGCCATCATCTTTCAGCTTGGTTTTCTCTAGGAACGCGTTGAAGTTCATGTTGACATGAGCGTTGGCCATTTGACCTACAAGACATTTTTGCAAAGATTTTAGACTAAGTTCATGAAAATTAAGTTCATCTAATCAAATTATTTAATGAACTCCCACTCAGATTTGACATCCCTCTAGTCATCTAAGTGTTACATGATTCGAGTCGACTAGGCTGTGTCTGATCATCACGTGAGACGGACTAGTCATCATCGGTGAACATCTCCATGTTGATCGTATCTTCTATACGACTCATGTTCGACCTTTCAGTCTCTGTGTTCCGAGGCCATGTCTGTACATGCTAGGCTCATCAAGTTAACCTAAGTGTTTTTGCATGTGTAAAACTGTCTTACACCCGTTGTATGAGAACGTAGGAATCTATCACACCCAATCATCACGTGGTGCTTCGAAACGACGAACTTTAGCAACGGCGCACAGTTAGGGGGAACACTTTCTTGAAATTATTATGGGGGATCATCTTATTTACTACCGTCGTTCTAAGTAAATAAGATGCAAAAAAACATGATAAACATCACATACAATCAAATAGTGACATGATATGGCCAATATCATATTGCTCCTTTGATCTCCATCTTCGGGGATCCATGATCATCTTCGTCACCGGCAAGACACCATGATCTCCATCATTGTGTCTCCATGAAGTTGCTCGCCAACTATTACTTCTACTACTATGGCTAACGGTTTAGCAATAAAGTAAAGTAATTACATGGCGTTAAATCATTGACACGCAGGTCATACAGTAATTAAGACAACTCCTATGGCTCCTGCCGGTTGTCATACTCATCGACATGCAAGTCGTGATTCCTATTACAAGAACATGATCTCATACATCACATATATATCATTCATCATTCATCACAACTTTTGGCCATATCACATCACAAATCATATGCTACAAAAACAAGTTGAACGTCCTCTAATTGTTGTTGCATGTTTTACGTGGCTGCAATAGGGTTCTAGCAAGAACGTTTTCTTACCTACGTTAAAGCCACAACATGATTTGCCAACTTCTATTTACCCTTCATAAGGACCCTTTTCATCGAATCCACTCCAACTAAAGTGGGAGAGACAAACACCCACTAGCCACCTTATGCAACTAGTGCATGTCAGTCGGTGGAACTTGTCTCACGTAAGCGTACGTGTAAGGCCAGTCCGGGCCGCTTCATCCCACAATACCGCTGAAGCAAAATAAGACTAGTAGTGGCAAGAAAGTTGACAACATCTACGCCCACAACAAATTTGTGTTCTACTCGTGCAAAGAGAACTACGCATAGACCTAGCTCATGATGCCACTGTTGGAGAACGTTGCAGAAAATAAAAAATTTCTACGCAGTCACCAAGATCAATCTATGAGTTCATCTAGCAACGAGAGAGAGGAGTGCATCTACATACCCTTGTAGGTCGCGAGCGGAAGCGTTCAAGAGAATGGGGTTGAGGGAGTCGTACTCGTCGTGATCCAAATCACCGGAGATCCTAGCGCCGAGCGGACGGCACCTCCGTGTTCAACACACGTATGGTTGAGGAAGACATCTCCTCCTTCTTGATCCAGCAAGGGGGAAGGAGAGGTTGATGAAGATCCAGCAGCACGACGGCGTGGTGGTGGATGCAACAGTGATCTCGGCAGGGCTTCGCCAAGCTTCTGCGAGAGGGGGAGGTGTAGCAAGGGGAGAGGGAGGCGCCAAGAGCATGGGTGCGGCTGCCCTCCCTCCCCCCTCTTTATATAGGCCCCCTAGGGGGGCAGCCCTAGGAGATGGGATCTCCAAGGGGGGGGCGGCCAGGCGGTGGCTTGCCCCCCAAGGCAAGTGGAGGCGCCCCCCACCCCTAGGGTTTCCAACCCTAGGCGCAGGGGGGGGGCAAGGGGGGTGCACCAGCCCACCAAGGGCTGGTTCACCTCCCACTTTAGCCCATGGGACCCTCCCGGATAGGTGGCCCCACCCGGTGGACCCCCAGGACCCTTCCGGTGGTCCCGGTACAATATTGGTAACTCCCAAAACTTTCCCGATGGCCGAAACTTCACTTCCTATATATAATTCTTTACCTCTGGACCATTCCGGAACTCCTCGTGATGTCCGGGATCTCATCCGGGACTCCAAACAACTTTCGGTTTACTGCATACTCATATCTCTACAACCCTAGTGTCACTGAACCTTAAGTGTGTAGACCCTGCGGGTTCGGGAGACATGCAGACATGACTGAGACGCCTCTCCGGTCAATAACCAACAACAGGATCTGGATACCCATGTTGGCTCCCACATGCTCCTCAATGATCTCATCGGATGAACCACGATGTCGAGGACTCAAGCAATCCCGTATACAATTCCCTTTGTCAATCGGTACGTTACATGCCCGAGATTCGATCGTCGGTATCCCAATACCTCGTTTAATCTCGTTACCGGCAAGTCACTTTACTCGTACCGTAATGCATGATCCCGTGACCAGACACTTGGTCACATTGAGCTCATTATGATGATGCATTACCGAGTGGGCCCAGAGATACCTCTACATCATACGGAGTGAAAAATCCCAGTCTCGATTCGTGCCAACCCAACAGACACTTTCGGAGATACCCGTAGTGTACCTTTATAGTCACCCAGTTATGTTGTGACGTTTGGCACACCCAAAGCACTCCTACGGTATCCGGGAGTTGCACAATCTCATGGTCTAAGGAAATGATACTTGACATTTGGAAAATCTCTAGCTAAACAAACTACACGATCTTTGAGCTATGCTTAGGATTGGATCTTGTCCATTACATCATTCTCCTAATGATGTGATCCCGTTATCAATGACATCCAATGTCCATAGTCAGGAAACCATGACTATCTATTGATCAACGAGCTAGTCAACTAGAGGCACACTAGGGACATGTTGTGGTCTATGTATTCACACGTGTATGACGATTTCCGGATAACACAATTATAGCATGAATAACAGACAATTATCATGAACAAAGAAATATAATAATAACCATTTTATTATTGCCTCTAGGGCATATTTCCAACAATATGATGCCTGGCTAAAGAAGATGGCATTTCATAATTCCCATATACTCCCTCTGTTCCTAAATATTTGTCTTTTTAGAGATTTCAAATGGACTACCACATACGGATGTATATAGACATATTTTAGAGTGTAGATTCACTCATTTTGTTCCGTATGTAGTCACTTATTGAAATCTCTAAAAAGACAAATATTTAGGAATGGTGGGAGTATGATATAGAAACCAAACAGGTGACATTCACACAAAGCAAATCTAAACAAAGCTGATGACATATAAGATGTATAATGTAAGCAATGCAAGGCGCCATATGCATGATATGACCAACATCAGCATGCCAGGTTAGAGCAAACACCTCAGGTGGTAAACAGGCGTGGTCGGCTCCTTCTGAATCTCCATCTGAACAATTATCTTCCTCTTGACTACAATCTGGAAATGCAGGAGGGGGGCACTTTGCCCACCATGGAGCGGCGTCTGCATGACATTATATTCCCACGCAACGGTCTTCTATTTTTCTCTACAGGTTCAGTACGATTGTGTACAATATCTGACATGCATAATAAAAAATAGTTAGATTTTGTAAGGCCTAAGGGGTGCATGCAAAAATAAAGACTGATGGTAGCAAACGAGTGGATGGATCCAAAACTAATGATAGCAGGTAGATTATAGCTTCAGTTTAAAAAGATAGACAATGGATCATCTATTGTTTGTTGCCCACCCAACATGAACCACATAGAAGACCCTAGATGAACCAGATAGTAGACAGATACTATTTGTTGCTGGCTCGATATGAGACCCATGGGCAATTCAAAACTCAAGTTTGAACGATAAAGTAGCAGGTAATAATAACCGATGTATAATGTAAGCAAACACGAAAGACTGCGACCTTTCTTCCGGAACTGTGTAGTCCTCAAGTTCATCTGCTCAGTCGATGATGGTAATGCAGTTGGCGTGGCTGCCGACAACGGGGAAGATGATCTGTTGCGGCGAAAGAAAGTCTGCAGGGGGGATCTCTGCTGCAGTGAACGCTTCTGTCGATGGTGCAGCTCAGGTGGGGTGGATGATGGCACGGTAGGAGTAGGACATAACACACAGAGTTTTCTTTGATGCCTATCTGAAAATGAAGTAAATCTGTAAGGGCTCCTTAGAATTGGAGGATTCTATAAACGCAGGGACAGGATAAACACAGGAATAGGATAGGAATGCACGTGCAAAACAGAGCATTTGGAAACATAGGATTTCAGTCAACCTGGGTGTTTGCCTCTCATGAATTGGAATAACACAGGAATGGAGAAACAAATTGATGTGATGAGTGTACAACCTCTTTGGCATAGCCTTGTGGACCTCAGCATCATTGGGTTGGACATGGAGGATGGTGATGATGCTGGCGTGACTGTAGGAGGCGGGGAAGAAGATCCAAGGCCTCTGGAAACGGTGCCGAGGGTACTGCTCCACTGTGATGGACGGTTCCGTCGTTGGAGCAGCTCCGCTAAGGTGTACGTCGACGAGGCTGAAGCAGGACAAGACAGACAACGTTAATCTGAAGTGGGACCCTAATATCATCTACAATAGTTGATGTAAAATACATCACCAAAAAGTGCTAGATGTAAAACGCATCAGCCACGCCACGACCGCTCCGACAGATGCTGTAAGTACTGTTCACTCTGAACTTAACTGAAGAAAATGAACTTTACAGTCGAAACTGAATTTTACTGTCGAAACTGATTGAACTAGTAACAGAGCATTGCAATAGATGTTTAGGGTGTTCGAGCACTAGTAGCAGAGAAGCAGTGATCTAAATCAGCAGACGCTCGAGCAGGGAATGCACTAGCAGAGAGCAAGTCGTGCAGTAGCACCGCGAGCGAGTGCTAAAGCAGCAACTCCTGTAGCTGCCGGAGGTCGTGCAGCAGCAACAGCAGCGCAAGCGAGAGCAAGAGCAGAGCAGCAGCACAAACGAAAGTAGGAGTAGTGCAGCAGCGCGACCGACAGCAAGAACAGAGCCGCAACATGAGCGAGAGCCGGAGCAGCTGCAGCTAGTGCTGTTGTGGAAGTCGCTGCCGAGGAAGCAACAGCATGGGGGAGAGACGGCGTGGATGATGTGGCCGGCGACGGCGCCGTCGATGGAGACCCGCCATGTCTGCTCGGTATCGAGCACCGGCAGCCCCGTGAGATTGAATAAAAGATAAAATGCAGCGATGAGTGCAGAACCTCCTTGGTGGCGCTGAGTTGGCCTTGGCTTCATCGGAGGAATTGGTGAGGGTGTTGCAGTTCCGGTGGGGTAGGTCAAGACGGCGCTGTGGGGATTGAGGTGGTGCGATAGACGAGGCGAACATCGGGGCAGCTCCTTGGAGGTGGAGGACGGGGCGGCTGATCCGGCGGGATGACGAGATCGACAACGGATCCTCATCCGGTGCGGTGGATGAGGGACGGCGAGTTGTTGCGGTGGACGACATAGTCGGGGAAGAGTCTCCGGCTGGGCGGCGGTCGGGAGGCCGACGGAGGAGCGTGGGCTTTCGCGGGTTTTGGCGGCCTCGGTGTACGAATGGGGGGCGAAGGGGGGAGCCAAGCTTAGGGACGCACTTGTCCAAAATGTAGGGTAAGTTACCAGCGTACCCCCACCGGTTTTGACACCACGACATGGAGCTTCATTTCCGGCTGAGGGGTGGAAGGGGGATTTCGCATGTATGGGCTGCGGGACCGATTTCGCATGAGGAGGGAGTTCTCGCGCGCGTCCAAATTTCGGGATAACAAGGCCCGGCGCGGGTTGAAGAGGCGGGAGTTTCAAAGCAGGTGAGACAAAAGATACTCGAGCTTGAAAATTTCAGGATAACAAGGTGCAGATTCCTTGTTCAGCAGAACAAACTTAACGTGTAAAAAACAATTCATTCAAGACACAAGAGAGTCATGTCCCCTTTTACTATATTGCTATAGATTCCATTGAAAAAACTACAAGAAAAATGTAAAAAAAATCAGGAGAACAAGATTACCCTGCACAGTACCAAATCGATTCGCACTTCCCTCAACAACAATAAAAAACAAATCAATTCCCACCAAAGAAAGAGTAATGTCCCTTTTTATATGATTACAGATGCCACGATCTCAAATTTCAATTTTTGAATCCATGTTATGTTGAATTCAAATATATCGTTAGGTGACCTTGCGGTTTATAATTGATGTAGTCGTACATTTTGATCTTACGTCATATATGAAAATTTTACTCCACCATGTGAACATATATATTGTCGTCTACCATATGGACTAAATTTGAGATGAATAAATTTTCCTTATTTGAATACGATTGTTGTCAAGTTATACAATAATTTAAATATTATATTGATAACAAAAAACATGCATATAGCAGTAATCATATTTCACTATGAACTACATGTACCATACGCTCTCCAATTCAAATATTTGTATCCATTTTATGTTGAATTCAAATCATAGTACATTATTGGTCTAGGTAGCGAGATGTTCGGGATAATCTAAACCCTATTTTCATATGTATAATTTTTGGCTGAATTGGGACAAGTTTTGGTATAAGCTTCTTGCAAACCCAGAGATTTTCTCAACAAGCCTCGTGGTTCCGAGAGGAAACATGTCACCTTTGTGTGTGAAACGATATACGCTGCCTCCCCCCTGATTTTATTTACAGAGGCAACATAGAACTATATGAGTGCCCTGTTAAATTTTGGAATTATTTGGGTTCATTTGGCCTTTTTATACATTAATTGAGTTTCTGGACTTTTAATGTGCATAATCTAAATATGAATTGCATGCACATGCTCCGGTGCACCAAATTGGGTTGAAAAATCACATGTGTGTCCTTGGTTGAATTTCTAGGTCCCATGGAAGAAATGAGAATGAAATTCAAACATCTGGGCGTCATGACTCGGCCGAGAACATCGAGAAACTTAGATTTTAAATTCATGTAAATCCAAAACTTGCCTGGAAATCATGAAACTTGGCATGGTGTCATGTCATGGAACTAACATGTTGTGGTAAAAGATTGGGCCGATTTGGAAGCTCGTGGTTGTAAGAGGGAACGTGCCACCTTTGAGTGTGAAATGATATACGTTGCCCCCCCCCCTTGAGTTTCTTAACAAAGGAAACATAGAACTACATTAGTGCCCTGTTATATTTTGGAATTATTCCGGGTTCGTTTGTCGTTTTTTATACATTAATTGAGTTTCTGGTCATTTAATGTGCATAAGTCAAATTTGAACTACAAGCACGTGCTCTCGTGCTCCAAAGTTGGTTGAAAAATCACATTTGTGTCCTCGGGTGAATTTCTAGGTCCCATGCAAGAAATGAGAATAAAATTAAAACATCTGGGCATCGTGGCTCGGCCAAGAACATTGAGAAACTTGGTTTTAAAATTCTTGTAAATCCAAAACACGTCTGAAAATCATGAAACTTGGCATGGGTGTCATGTCATGGTACTACCATGCTGTGGTAAAAAAATTGGCCGAATAGGAACAGATTTTGGTATAAGCTTCTTGCAAACCGAAGCTTCTCTCAAGAAGGCTCATGGTTCTGAGAGGGAACGGGCCACCTTTGAGTGTGAAACGATATACGCTGTCCCCCTTGAGTTTATTTACAAAGGCAACATAGAACTACATGAGTGCCCTGTTAAATTTTGGAATTATTCCGACTTCGTTTGGCCTTATTTACACATTAATTGAGTTTTCGGTCATTTAATGTGCATAATTCAAATTTGAACTACAAGCACATGCTCCCGTGCACCAAAGTTAGTTGAAAAATCACATTTGTGTCCTCGGGTGAATTTCTAGGTCCCATGCAAAAAATGAGAATAAAATTCAAACATCTAGGCATCGTGGCTCGGTCGAGAACATTGAGAAACTTGGTTTTAAAATCATGAAACTTGGCATGGTGTCATGTCATGGTAGTACCATGCCGTGGTAAAAAAAATTGGTCGAATAGGAACAAATTTTGGTATAAGCTTCTTGCAAATCAGAGTTTCTCTCAAGAACGCTCGTGGTTCTCGAAGGGAACGTGTCACCTTTGCGTGCATAATTCAAATTTGAAATACAAGCACATGTTACAGTGCACCAAAGTTGGTTGAAAAATCACATGTGTGTCCTCGGGTAAATTTCTAGGTTCCATGCAAGAAATGGGAATGAAATTCAAAATTCTGGGCGTCGTGGCTGGGTTGGAAACATTGAGAAACTTAGTTTTTTAATTCCTATAAATCCAAAACACGCATGAAAATAATGAAACTTGGCTTGGTGCCATGACATGGCACCAACATGCTGTGGTAATTTTGTAGTCTGATTTGCGAAGGCGCATACATTAACAATCAACAAAGTCATTTTGGAACAAGTGTTGTCACGTTACAATCGGAAACACAAGTATT
Source organism: Triticum aestivum (assembly GCF_018294505.1). Lineage (NCBI taxonomy): Eukaryota > Viridiplantae > Streptophyta > Magnoliopsida > Poales > Poaceae > Triticum > Triticum aestivum. The sequence continues at coordinate 80,320,360 of NC_057801.1, read as the reverse complement.
ATTGAAACCGTGGGCGTTCTACTTACTAGTACCATTTACGTGCCGCCACGCGTCCCCATTTTTTATTAGCTAGGAGGCACCGGGCAGGGTAGCTATTTGAGTACGAGAGGCGTGCGATCAGACCCCTGCGCGTGCTTATCGGGAGGAGAGCCCTTTGACCTCCATCTGTCGTCCACCTCTCTCCTAAGGTGTCCATTAATGGTGCCCGAGCCTCTGTTTAATGGCGTGGCTATGTCTCACTCGACTGATATTTAAGAGAGAGAAAAGAAATCTGAAAGCACGGATCTTGATGTAAGATCCGACGGACCTATATAGCATCTACTGCGACTTATAGCAAGACTGATGAATATATAAGGACGATTAATTGTCTTACATAATTAGAAAGATAATTAAAAAAGCCACATGCGGCTACGCCCGAAATACACAAGGGCAAAAGAAGAAGGAAGACAAGGATCTGGCTCGCTGATCTCTACTTTCTTGATGCGTTGCTGCAGGCCGCGGGAACTAGTCTCCGCGGCGAGCGGCGATGAGCTCTTTCGTGTCCTCAAGATGCTGCTTGAGAACATCCACGGATTCCTCCACCAGCCTTTGGCGCTCGTTGTGGAGCATGTCATTCTCATCCATAAGTTTCTTGACGATGACGCCGGTCCTCTTCAACAAGGCACTGGTCTCCTCCTGCTGGCCTGCACTTCGGACGATCTTCTCCCTTAGCAGGTCGCGCTCGGCCCGAATCCTCTCATTGCCTTCCCTTAGTTGTCGGATGATGCCGGTATCCTGTTCAAACGAGGCTTTCATGTCGTCCTGCAACCTCGCCCAGCCGGAGATCTGATCCATCTGGCTATGGACGATCGCATGCATGCGCCTGTAACAGTCGTCGCCTGCCCGCGAGAAATTTTCCCAGGCCACCGCGGTGCGGCGGGGCATCTCTGCTGCATTCGCGGCGTGGCGGGACATCTCTGCTGCTTCCGCGGCGCGGCCGGACCAGTCTGCTACATCGACGGCATGGCAGGACCTCGGTGCTGCTTCAGCGGCGTGGCGGGACCTCTGTGCTGCTACTTCCGTGCGGCGGGACATGTCGGCTGCTCTCGCAGCGAGGCGGGACATCTCTCGCGCTTCCGCTTCCATGCTCGCCTCTCCCTGGTGGCAATCTTTCGACCCAGAACTCACGCTGGCCATGGCAGACGCAAGGGAAGGATGCTGAATGACTTGTTTGTTTTTGTGGATGAGGAGTTGAGGAGGAATGTGCAGTCATCTTGGCATACTAGTATTTATAACCGAGTACTAATACGCTCCTAAGTGGGAAACCATTTAGGTTGTGATCGGTGTGAACAGGTTTGCAATTCAATATAGCATGGAGTAATTTGGAATGTGATGAGACACAAGCTCAAAATTTATTGACGGTTCTAGTTTTGAAGTGCAGCACTATTCCCGGATGGAGTAGTTCTTTTTCTACTCCCTCCTTTCTGGTTTTATAGGGCTTATCTCAAAATTTTAGTTTTCCATTTTATAAGGCTCAATTTGGTTGCTCCCCAACACATGTTCAGATTCCAAGGTGCATTAAATCATTGCATGCAAGTATTAAGAGAAAATTGACCAATGCATGTACTTTATGCATGCATGCATTGCAATTAATGCATTGGTAAACATAATTTTTTGAGAAAAACAAGATCATTAATTAGGTGCTTTTGCAAACTACAAAAAATATTCCACCACTCACCATCATGGTTGGTGAGATTTTTGAATTAAGCCCTATAAATCGGAAAGGAGGGAGTACTGCTGTGTACGTGCAATAACTGGCACCGTCGTATACATATCTTACGGTTAATGGGGCGTTCGATAGGAATAGTCGTGTGGCGAGCTCTAGGCTAGTCTTTTTTTCAGACGCATTAAACTTATCTCTCGGGACTTCTTGCACGCACCATCGTGCCACCCACAAAAACTTGTAGTCTGAGTTTAGTACGTTATACAGGAAGAGAAGAGGTGCACGCACGCACTCGTCCTCTCACACACGCGTCTGTTTTTTTCTCGAAAAGGAGGATGATGACCCCCGGCCTCTGCATCTGGGAGTCACACACGCATCTGTAGCTACGAATTGTAGTGTTCTCAACCATCCGATTGGCTCTATCATGGATGTACCTATATACTAAAACATGTCTAGATACATCTATATTTTGACAAATGGAAGGCATGTATTGTGGAATGGAGGGAGTGCTTGTCATCAAAATGGATAAAAAGGAGTGTATCTAGAACTAAAATACGTCTACATACATCTCCTTTTATCCATTTTGATGACAAGTAGTACTTCTTACCCAAAGGAACTTTATATCCAACAGACACAAAATATCCGTTCGACTGTTGGAAATTACTGATCTAATGTCGAAGTAATTGCTGCATCACCACCAAAACCCACCATTTCTTAAGCTAAAGTAGACCGAGGTAATCTCTATATTAGCATATTATTAAGATAAACAGAAGGCACTGTAGAAACATTTAGGATGTGAGCTTGTCAATCTGAATGTGGAGGGACACCAGCTTAGCCCCGGCCAGCAGCTTGGGCGAAACTGTCAAGAAGGTCAGCTCCTGCACGTCGACGTCGCCGGGATCCTTGCTGCTTGTCACCTCCATTTCCACCTTGACGGAGTCGGTCGTGCCTTTGGGCTCCCCCGGCGGGCTGTTCGCCCACAGCTTGGCCACGTAGTGCCACAGTGGGGACGCCCCCGCTCTGATGCAGATGACCGACACGGTGATAAGCGCGCCAATGTTGAGCACGCCGCCGACCAAGAAAAACGCGCGGCCATCCTCCTCCGCGAACAGCAGGAGTCGTGTCTCCGACAGTGGCACTTGCAGCTGGAGCACCTTGCCGTACTGGATCCTGCGCACGGGCATGGAATGCACGGTGCTGATGTGGTGGTAGAGCGTCGGCGGCGGGCCTTCATAGCCATAGACGGGCACGGGGCATTTGCACGGCGCGAGCGGACACACGCTCTGGTGATCGGCGAGCTTGTGGTAAGTGACGTAGAGCCCACAACCTTCGTGCGGGCACTCCACCCTCACCGACGAAAGGACGGAGTACACCGCCGTGTTCCGCACGTCGAAGCCACCGCCGCGCTCACACTTCTGGCACTGCCGCTGGTTCCCGGGGCACTCGACGCGGCAGTCCATGCAGGCCAGGTGCCCCCCCTTGCACTGCAGAAATCAATCGAACAGCACATCAATCAAGAAACATGCACCTTGCTCAATCAGCCAAACAGACGAGGTGTATTCGAACCTCATACACTGGAGGCGTCAAGGGGCGGAGGCACAAGGGGCAGTGGAGCACGGTGAGGTCCATCGAGACCTTAGAGAGCTCCATCGTCGGGCCCTGTTCGGTCTGGATGATCTCGCCCTCCTCGTGAACAACCATCTCTCGACTTGGGCCGGGGCATTACTGTTGGAAATATGCCCTAGAGGCAACAATAAAAGGATTATTATTATATTACCTTGTTCATGATAATTGTCTTTATTCATGCTATAATTGTATTATCCAGAAATCGTAATACACGTGTGAATACATAGACCACAACATGTCCCTAGTGAGCCTCTAGTTGACTAGCTCGTTGATCAACAGATATTCATGGTTTCCTGACTATGGACATTGGATGTCAATGATAACGGGATCACATCATTAGGAGAATGATGTGATGGACAAGACCCAATCGTAAGCATAGCACAAGATCGTGTAGTTCGTTTGCTAGAGCTTTTCCAATGTCAAGTATCTTTTCCTTAGACCATGAGATCGTGTAACTCCTGGAAACCGTAGGGGTGCTTTGGGTGTACCAAACGTCACAAGTAACTGGGTGACTATAAAGGTATGCTACGGATATCTCTGAAAGTGTCTGTTGGGTTGACACGGATCGAGACTGGGATTTGTCACTCCGTATGATGGAGAGATATCTCTAGGCCCACTCGGTAATGCATCATCATAATGAGCTCAAAGTGACCAAGTGTCTGGTCACGGGATCATGCATTACGGTACGAGTAAAGTGACTTGCCGGTAACGAGATTGAACAAGGTATTGGGATACCGACGATCGAATCTCGGGCAAGTAACGTACCGATTGACAAAGGGAATTGTTTACGGGGTTGCTTGAATCCTCAACATCGTGGTTCATTCGATGAGATCATCGAGGAGCATGTGGGAGCCAACATGGGTATCCAGATCCCGCTGTTGGTTATTGACCGGAGAGCAGTCTCGGTCATGTCTACGTGTCTCCTGAACCCGTAGGGTCTACACACTTAAGGTTCGATGACGCTAGGGTTGTAGAGGTATGAGTATGCAGTAAACCGAAAGTTGTTCGAAGTCCCAGATGAGATCCCGGACGTGACAAGGAGCTCCGGAATGGTCCGGAGGTAAAGAATTATATATGGGAAGTCGAGTTTCGGCCATCGGGAAAGTTTCGGGGTTCACCGGTATTGTACTGGGACCACCGGAAGGGTCCCGGGGGTCCACCGGGTGGGGCCACCTATCCCGGAGGGGCCCATGGGCTGAAGTGGGAGGGGAACCAGCCCCTGGTGGGCTGGTGCGCCCCCCCTGGGCCCCCTTCTGCGCCTAGGGTTGGGAACCCTAGGGGAGGGGGCGCCTCCACTTGCCTTGGGGGGGCAAGTTTCCCCCCTTGGCCGCCCCCCCCCTAGGAGATCCCATCTCCTAGGGCCGGTGCCCCCCTGGGGTCCCTATATAAAGAGGGGGGGTGGGAGGGCATCCGCACCATGACACCTGGCGCATCCCTTCCCCCTTGCTACACATCTCCCTCCCGCAGACGCTTGGCGAAGCCCTGCCGAATCCCTGCTGCATCCACCACCACGCCGTCGTGCTGCTGGATCTTCATCAACCTCTCCTTCCCCTTGCTGGATCAAGAAGGAGGAGACGTTACGCTGACCGTACGTGTGTTGAACATGGAGGTGTCGTCCGTTCGGCGCTAGGATCTCCAGTGATTTGGATCACGACGAGTACGACTCCTTCAACCTCGTTCTCTTGAATGCTTCCGCTCGCAATCTACAAGGGTATGTAGATGCACCCCTCTCTCGCGTTGCTAGATGAACTCATAGATTGATCTTGGTTAACGTCGGAAAATTTTTATTTTATGCAACGTTCCCCAACAGTGGCATCATGAGCTAGGTCTATGCGTAGTTCTCTATTGCACGAGTAGAACACAAATCTGTTGTGGGCTTAGATGTTGTCAACTTTCTTGCCACTGCTAGTCCTATTTTGCTTCAGCGGTATTGTGGGATGAAGCGGCCCGGACCGACCTTACACGTACGCTTACGTGAGACAGGTTCCACCGACTGACATGCACTAGTTGCATAAGGTGGCTAGCGGGTGTCTGTCTCTCCCACTTTAGTTGGAGCGGATTCGATGAAAAGGGTCCTTATGAAGGGTAAATAGAAGTTGACAAATCACGTTGTGGTTATTCGTAGGTAAGAAAATGTTCTTGCTAGAACCCTATTGCAGCCACGTAAAAGATGCAACAACAATTAGAGGACGTCTAACTTGTTTTTGCAGCAATTTCTTTGTGATGTGATATGGCCAAAAGTTGTGATGAATGATGAATGATATATTGTGATGTATGAGATCATGTTCTTGTAATAGGAATCACGACTTGCATGTCGATGAGTATGACAACCGGCAGGAGCCATAGGAGTTGTCTTAATTATTGTATGACATGCGTGTCAATGATTTAACGCCATGTAATTACTTTACTTTATTGCTAAACCGTTAGCCATAGTAGTAGAAGTAATAGTTGGCGAGCAACTTCATGGAGACACGATGATGGAGATCATGATGATGGAGATCATGGTGTCTTGCCGGTGACGAAGATGATCATGGAGCCCCAAAGATGGAGATCAAAGGAGCTATATGATATTGGCCATATCATGTCACTACTATTTAATTGCATGTGATGTTTATTATGTTTATGCATCTTGTTTACTTAGAACGACGGTAGTAAATAAGATGATCCCCCATAATAATTTCAAGAAAGTGTTCCCCCTAACTGTGCGCCGTTGCTAAAGTTCGTCGTTTTGAAGCACCACGTGATGATTGGGTGTGATAGATTCCTACGTTCTCATACAACGGGTGTAAGACAGTTTTACACATGCAAAAACACTTAGGTTAACTTGACGAGCCTAGCATGTACAGACATGGCCTCGGAACACAGAGACCGAAAGGTCGAACATGAGTCGTATAGAAGATACGATCAACATGGAGATGTTCACCGATGATGACTAGTCTGTCTCACGTGATGATCAGACACAGCCTAGTCGACTCGAATCATGTAACACTTAGATGACTAGAGGGATGTCAAATATGAGTGGGAGTTCATTAAATAATTTGATTAGATGAACTTAATTTTCATGAACTTAGTCTAAAATCTTTGCAAAAATGTCTTGTAGATCAAATGGCCAACGCTCATGTCAACATGAACTTCAACGCGTTCCTAGAGAAAACCAAGCTGAAAGATGATGGCAGCAACTATACGGATTGGGTCCGGAACCTGAGGATCATCCTCATAGCTGCCAAGAAAGCATATGTCCTAGAAGGACCGCTAGTTTAAGCACCCATCCCAGAGAACCAAGACGTTATGAACGCTTGGCAGTCACGTGCTGATGATTACTCCCTCGTTCAGTGTGGCATGCTTTACAGCTTAGAACCGGGGCTCCAAAAGCGTTTTGAGCAACACGGAGCATATGAGATGTTCGAGGAGCTGAAAATGGTTTTCCAAGCTCACGCTCGGGTCGAGAGATATGAAGTCTCCGACAAGTTCTATAGTTGTAAGATGGAGGAAAATAGTTCTGTCAGTGAGCACATACTCAAAATGTCTGGGTTGCACAACCGCCTGTCCCAGCTAGACATTAACCTCCCGGATGAGGCGGTCATTGACAGAATCCTTCAGTCGCTCCCACCGAGCTACAAGAGCTTTGTGATGAACTACAATATGCAGGGGATGGTGAAAACTATTCCTGAAGTATTTTCAATGTTGAAGTCGGCAGAGGTAGAAATCAAGAAAGAGCATCAAGTGTTGATGGTCAATAAAACCACCAAGTTCAAGAAAGGCAAGGGTAAGAAGAACTTCAAGAAGGACGGCAAGGATGTTGCCGCGCCCGGTAAGCCAGTTGCCGGGAAGAAGTCAAAGAATGGACCCAAGCCTGAGACTGAGTGCTTTTATTGCAAAGGGAAGGGTCACTGGAAGCGGAACTGCCCCAAATACTTAGCAGACAAAAAGGCCGGCAACACTAAAGGTATATGTGATATACATGTAACTGATGTGTACCTTACTAGTACTCGTAGTAACTCATGGGTATTTGATACCGGTGCCGTTGCTCATATTTGTAACTCACAGCAGGAGCTGCGGAATAAGCGGAGACTGGCGAAGGACGAGGTGACGATGCGCGTCGGGAATGGTTCCAAGGTCGATGTGATCGCCGTCGGCATGCTACCTCTACATTTACCCACGGGATTAGTTTTAAACCTCAATAATTGTTATTTAGTGCCAAGTTTGGGCATGAACATTGTATCTGGATCTCGTTTAATACGAGATGGCTACTCATTTAAATCCGAGAATAATGGTTGTTATATTTATATGAGAGATATGTTTTATGGTCATGCCCCGATGGTCAACGGTTTATTCTTAATGAATCTCGAACGTAATGTTACACATATTCATAGTGTGAATACGAAAAGATGTAAAGTTGATAACGATAGTCCCACATACTTGTGGCACTGCCGCCTTGGTCACATTGGTGTCAAGCGCATGAAGAAGCTCCATGCTGATGGACTTTTAGAGTCTCTCGATTATGAATCATTTGACACATGCGAACCATGCCTCATGGGAAAAATGACCAAGACTCCGTTCTCCGGAACAATGGAGCGAGCAACCAACTTATTTGAAATCATACATACTGATGTGTGTGGTCCAATGAGCGTTGAGGCTCGCGGAGGATATCATTATGTTCTCACTCTCACTGATGACTTAAGTAGATATGGGTATGTCTACTTGATGAAACACAAGTCTAAGACCTTTGAAAAGTTCAAGGAATTTCAGAATGAAGTAGAGAATCAACGTGACCAAAGAATAAAGTTCTTACGATCGGATCGTGGAGGAGAATATTTAAGTCATGAATTTGGTACGCACTTAAGGAAATGTGGAATCGTTTCACAACTCACGCCGCCTGGAACACCTCAGCGTAACGGTGTGTCCGAACATCGTAATCGCACTCTATTGGATATGGTGCGATCTATGATGTCTCTTACCGATTTACCGCTATTATTTTGGGGATACGCTCTAGAGACAACTACATTCACTTTAAATAGGGCTCCGTCTAAATCCGTTGAGACGACACCGTATGAATTATGGTTTGGGAAGAAACCTAAGCTGTCGTTTCTAAAAGTTTGGGGATGCGATGCTTATGTCAAGAAACTTCAACCTGAAAAGCGCGAACCCAAGGCGGAAAAATGCATCTTCATAGGATATCCTAAGGAAACCATTGGGTATACCTTCTACCTTAGATCTGAAGGCAAGATCTTTGTTGCCAAGAACGGATCCTTTCTAGAAAAAGAGTTTCTCTCGAAAGGAGTAAGTGGGAGGAAAGTAGAACTCGATGAAGTACTACCTCTTGAATCGGAAAGTAGTGCAGCTCAGGAAAATGTTCCTGTGGTGCCTACACCGACTGGAGAGGAAATTAATGATGATGATCAAGGTACTTCGGATCAAGTTGCTACAGTAACCCTCTGCTAATGATGCCATGTCACCTCCGTTACTGTTGCTAATCTCTCGTTAGTTCAAAAACTGATTCAAATTCAAATTCAAAATCAAACACACAATAAAAGTTTTCAAATATTAAAACTAAAAATGTTCGGAGTGAACAAAATAATGCACGGGTAAGTATGGTGGAGAAACCACATTTTTAGAAAAGGTTTAATACTCTAAAAATATTTTAAACAATAGCAAAAACAATTAGTTAAATGCCTTTTACAATTAATAAAATATTAAAATATTTTATTTTTGTCACCAAACTCTTTTGTGGCATTGGGGTATGTTGAAACACTAAAGTGGATGCTAATTATATATTTTTATAAAAAATTAAAACAAATTGTAAATTAAAAGAAAATAAATATAAAGAAAAGGGAATAACGAAAAACAAAACATAAAAAAAAGAAAGGAAAAGGGCCTTCCCTAGCTGGGCCGACCCAGCTGGCCACTAGGCCAAGCCCAGCCGGCCTCCCCCACTGGCCCAACCGGTCGCCCCCATTCCCCTTATCTCCCCCGAAACCCTAACCCACCCCCACGATCCCCACTCTCCCTCCCCACCCCGCGCGATCTAGATCAGGGGCGCCCCAACGCACGTCGCCCCGATCCCATTGCCTCCGACGCCCGGCGCCCGCCCGTCGTCGTCCACCGCCGCCTGGAGCTTCGCGAGCCTCACCGGAGCCACCCCGCGCCCGACCCCCTTGCCGCGATGGAGCTCCACCTCGCCGGCGTGCCAGTCGCTTGAGGTCTCCGCCGACGGCGCCATCGCCCCGTGTGCCTCGGCCTCCTCCTTGCCCCGTGCCGAGGTCGCCGTTCCCGCGCCGTGCCCTCGACCCTGTCGCCCCGCCGCACTCGTCGCCGGCAACTTGGACGCTGCCCCTTCCTCGTCCTCCTCCTCGAGCATGCCTCGCTCAACTACAGGGCTATGTGAGCCCCCTTCCCATCCCCTCTCTCCCCCTGGCAGACCCGTCGTCGTGCTTGTTGTCGCTGCTGTAGTCCTCCTCTGGCTCAGGCAAGCACACCACGGTGCTTCTGGCATCGTGTGGGAGCTGCCTAGCCCTTTGGTGCTTTGCGTGCGTGCTCCTCGCACCGGCTCCCTCGAGTTCTTGCTTCGGCCGCCGCCTCGCACCGTCCTGCTGCCTTCGCTCCACCCCTGCCGCCTCGCACGAGGCCGCAGCGCGCCTGCTGCTGCCTCTGGCGACCCCCTCCTGCGCCGGTTTCCTTCGCCGGAAACGGCCAGCCGGCGAGCCCTGCCCTGGCCGCCGGCGCGCGCTGGCGCCCGTGCCCCTCGATGCGGCCCGGTTCGCCCCTCGTTCGGGCACCCGCCTCGTTAACCGCCAGTGCCAGCGCCCGCTAAGACCCCCCCCCCTTGACAATGACAGATGGGGCCCGCGCCCTTAGAACGTTAAAAAAGAATTAAGGAATTAATAATAATAATAATAATAATAATGAATTTAATTAATTAATTAATTAACTAAATTAATTAAGTTAATTAATCCTACTTAATTAGTCTAAATTAACCTGTTAGTCTAACTGAGCACTAATAAGTTTAACTAAACCCTAGTTACCTAAACAGAGTATGACAGGTGGGTCCCACTGGACCCACACGTCAGATTGACCCAGTCAACCCCTATTGACTGCTGACGTCATGATGACGTCAGCAAACACTATTTTGGATAATGTTAGAATTAAATAACTAATTAAAATCAGAAAATGATTTAAATCTTTAGAGAATCATATCTTTTAATCTGTAACTCGGATGAAAAAACTTTGTACATGAAAGTTGCTCAGAACTACGAGACGAATCCGGATATGCAGCATGTTCATCCGCCACACACCCCTAACATATCAAACTCGCAACTTTCCCCCTCCGGCTCCTCTGCCTGAAAACGCGGAACACCGGGGATACTTTCCCGGTTGTTCCCCCCTTCACCGGTATCACCTCATACCGTGTTAGGGCATCCCTAGCACCGTTACTTGTCATGTCATGCATCACTATGCATCTGTTTCCTTAAGTATTTATTGTTTCTTCCCCCTCTTCTCTCGCTAGACACGGAGACCGACGCTGCTGCTACCCAGTACGACTACGGTGTTGACGACCCCACTCTCTTGCCAGAGCAACCAGGCAAGCCCCCCCCCCCTTGATCACCAGATACCGCCTATTCTCCTCTATACTGCTTGCATTAGAGTAGTGTAGCATGTTACTGCTTTTCGTTAATCCTATTCTGATGCATAGCCTGACATTGTTGCTACATCTGTTGATACCTTACCTGCAATCCTAAATACTTAGTATAGGATGCTAGTTTATCATCATTGTCCCAACATTCTTATCAGTCTGCCTTGCTATACTATCGGGCCGTGATCACTCGGGAGGTGATCACGGGTATATACTATACATACATACATACTATACAGGTGGTGACTAAAGTCGGGTCAGCTTGTTGAGTACCCGCAAGTGATTCGGATAAGGGGGCTGAAAGGACAGGTGGCTCCATCCCGGTAGAGGTGGGCCTAGGTTCCCGACGGCCCCCGACTGTTACTTTGTGGCGGAGCGACAGGGCAGGTTGAGACCACCTGGGAGACAGGTGGGCCTGGCCCTGGTCGGCGTTCGCGGTTGCTTCATAATAACACGCTTAACGAGATCTTGGTATTTGATCTGAGTCTGGCCACTGGCCTATACGCACTAACCAACTACGTGGGAAAGATATGGGCACTCGACGTCGTGATATCAGCCGAAGCCTTCTAGACGTCAGCGACTGAGCGGCGCGTGCCGAATTGGAACGTAAGCCTGGTCTTGTATTAAGGGGGCTAGTTCTGCTTTCGGCCGCCCACGCAACATGCAGGTGTGCAATGGGCGATGGGCCCAGACACCTGCGCCATAGGAGTTAGACCGGCGTGCTGACCTCTCTGTTAGGCCTAGGTGGGGCTGCGATGTGTTGATCTTCCGAGGCCGGGCATGACCCAGGAAAGTGTGTCCGGCCAAATGGGATCGAGCGTGTTGGGTTATGTGGTGCACCCCTGCAGGGAAGTTAATCTATTTGAATAGCCGTGATCTTCGGTAACAGGACGACTTGGAGTTGTACCTTGACCTTATGACAACTAGAACCGGATACTTAATAAAACACACCCTTCCAAGTTCCACAGACAACCTGGTGATCGCTTTTCCACAGGGCGACGAGGGGAGGATCGCCGGGTAGGATTATGCTATGCGATGCTACTTGGAGGACTTCAATCTACTCTCTTCTACATGCTGCAAGGCGAAGCCTGCCAGAAGTGTAGTCTTCGACAGGATTAGCTATCCCCCTCTTATTCTGGCATTCTGCAGTTCAGTCCACCGATATGGCCCTTTACACATATACCCATGCATATGTAGTGTAGCTCCTTGCTTGCGAGTACTTTGGATGAGTACTCACGGTTGCTTTCTCCCCCTTTCCCCCTTTCCTTTCTTTCTGGTTGTCGCAACCAGATGCTCGAGTCCAGGAGCCATACGCCACCGTCGACGACGACTCCTACTACACCAGAGGTGCCTACTACTACGTGCAGCCCGCTGACGACCAGGAGTAGTTAGGAGGATCCCAGGCAGGAGGCCTGCGCCTCTTTCGATCTGTATCCCAGTTTGTGCTAGCCTTCTTAAGGCAAACTTGTTTAAGTTATGTCTGTACTCGGATATTGTTGCTTCTGCTGACTCATCTATGATCGAGCACTTGTATTCGATCCCTCGAGGCCCCTGGCTTGTATTATGATGCTTGTATGACTTATTTATGTTTTAGAGTTGTGTTGTGATATCTTCCCGTGAGTCCCTGATCTTGATCGTACACATTTGTGTGCATGATTAGTGTACGATTGAATCGGGGGCGTCACAAGTTGGTATCAGAGCCGACTGCCTGTAGGAATCCCCTTTCCAACTCCTTGGCCAAAGTTGAGTCTAGTCATTGCAAAACTTTACTAACATGGCTGTGCGGCCCATGGGCTCACGTCACCATTGGGTGACATTAGGATCTTTTATTCCTCGTCTATACTCAGGGACTCTGAGCTCTCTTCTATTTGTGTTAAATGATTTTGCTAAAAACAAAAACTAACTTTAGGTTCTCGAAAATACTTTCTCCCGGAGAGCCCCTCATTTCAGATGATCGCCTGCTGCGCTAGAAGATTCCTAAGTTACTCTACGATGTTCTCTCGAGTCTTTGTGCCATCGCATTTGCAATTTCCTTCCACGATCAACCCCTATGAAAACTGCATACACTTGCCATTCATACAATCATTCCCCGCTGATCTTGTTATTACAAGATACCCCCGAAATTCTCTCTATAGTTTTGAGAATATTTTGTGCCTACTGCCCTGCAGTTCTTTGCCACCTGAATACCCCTACGGATAATTTCTCGCACTTATCGAGTATCCATTCTTTCCCAGTTGATTCATGTATTTCACAACTGTCTTCGAAATACCATTCGATCTTCCGAAAATCCTGAGCAACCTATTGCTCTTGAAATTCTTGCTTGCTTGCATTATGGTTAATCCCATAAGTCTCGTAATCTTATTGGCATCCCTTGTCATTATCATTTTGAGTCTGTTGATTCAATATGTTGCGAACGCTCGCAATCCCCAGTCAGATTCTAGAATTCATCCTTCTGACCCAGACGTCTTTTGGATATGAGCTGGTTCTTGACCAATCAATGCCTTGATCGGTTGTGCTTCTAAGTCTATTGAACTTATTCATTTTCGATTAGAACATTTGCTTTTGATACCTTGATTTGGAAATCATAAATTCCTTTGCAATTGAGCCTTGAATTAGTCCGTTGTTTCTATACCCCAATGCCTTTGCATTGTTTCTTCTTCTGATTGTGTGCCGATGCTCACATCAGCTCCGCTATGGACCGTCGGATCCTTTGTTGTAATATCATCCGACAGTGTCCTTCGTATACAAAAACCTCGAGAAGATCTTTCCTTGATACATAATGCATTCGGTAAATTGTATCCTCTCCTTTTGTCACCCATGCTCTACTATCGAGCTTGTGTTAATTACTATTGAAGTTTGTGGTATATGTTCCTAAGATGCCCTGATGGGTTGAACCTACGCGTTCCCTAATCCATGTGAACCCGAAAGATTTCACAGGTCATACTTATCTGGTATTGCACCAGGTAAAACTTTCAAGAACTAATGTCATTTTTGAAATACGAGAGGTGAATGGAAGGTTATGCATTGACGAAGTGGGAGTTGACCTTGAACCTTTGTGTTCATTCCCATGTACACGGTGTAGATCCTATCATGGAAGCTTCTTGCAATAAAAACTATTTCCTTGGAAATATCATCTGGATCTGTGAATTGATCCTTTGCAATCGTGGTTCCGGCCATAATTTCTTCCTTTGATTCCACTTCTCAGACAAGTAAAAGTGCTTGTCTTCTATAGATCAATACACCTCACTTCAACCTTTAATTTGATATGCGTTCGAGTATTATCTCCCTGGTATCTCGAGGATATCATGCCATTTTACAAATTTGTGACGAAGTATTACCTTTCCATATCATAGTCACTCCATGAGTTTTGGGTTGTAGTCAACTGAGAACACCGAATAGTGAATCGAGTCCGCACTGTGATTCGACAACTCTTATTAATCTTCATTACTTACGAGTTTAATACTCCACCATGTCATTCCTAGACTTATCGGCTACATCATTATCGTGCTAAATTTAACTGTGCTATCTGGTTCTTCCCGAAGCACAAATTTTGACGGTGAGCTAATCTTACGTCAATCTTCCTCGTCATATCATTTCTCCTTGAACAACAAAATTGATTTCGAGTTTGTGTCGTACCCATGGCTCCAATAACCTTTCGCTTCATCATTCCATCAACTTGATGTCATCGCCGATCGATTACATCTTCATGAGATCTCTCAAAAAATGTGTCGTTATCATCATCAACATTCTGAGCTCTTCCAAGATATCTATCGAATTCTTAATGAGAAATACCCTCCTTGCCCTCGATGATTTTTATTATCATCGACGACACCCTTGACTTCTTCCATCGCGGACTTGTCCACATTATGAATGCAAATTGCTCTCCAGCTAGTGTTGTGTTCTGCCTTGAAGTATTACTGTCTATTATGTCGAGAGTGTTGTGGGGATTGCTCCACCTCTTAGAAATTCTCGGTATGATGATACTTCTCACCATCACCATTCTTCCCTTGGTCCTCGTGTTGTTTTTAACCGGGATACCGATATATCGATGTTGTTTGAGTTATGTACTTCTAGCAACCCTATTGCTTTGAAGTTAATGATCGACAATTCGTTCTTAGGCTGTTGGTTATTGAATCGTCACTCTAACATTTATCTTGTTGCCTAAGGTCATATTTTGGGCACACCTTTCAACTAATGATTGATGGTGTATGTTTTACTCGAGCATACAACATTATATCATTTGAGTTGACACGTGTCATCTTCTTGTTCACATTATTGCGGACATCCATCTGTTTGGAATTCTCGATGAATTGTCTCTGAGCCCATCAGCCACCTCCTCATCCCATCCCTGGTTTAATAATGAACTATTGTTTCAGGAACCCGCTCCCCTAGTTCATTTCTCGAAAATTTTACAATGTCATCTCGTCAATTTGTATTACACCTTTTCCTCTCAGCCATCCTGAGTCTGAGGTATTTTGACACCGATCAGATCTGAATCTTGGTCAGATATGATGGTTGGAACATATTTCCAAGAGTTATAACATTGGTCTTTATATGACCCGGTAAGATGATGTCATGCCTAGCACACCTGGCCGGAGGACCTATTGTTATAGTTTCCTTTTGGCAAGGTTAGTCATTCTTCCATGAGGAAATTGTAAGATTTATTCTATAAGTTGTTCCTGATGGATCCTTTTTGTTTCCAAAGTCTGACCTTCACCTGTTGACCATGTCAATGTTATCTCGAAGCATGTCTATGGTACTCCGATTTTCAACAGGAACATTTGAAGCCCAATGTTAAATGCTTCCTGCTCAATTATCCAAACACCGCTGTATGGGTAATGTCATGAAAATTCTCTCCCGTACCTAAAGAGTTTTCTACATTATATCATGTCTTGGATATCATGCTCTAATTGCCCTTGGGAAGGATATACCCTTGAAATATGTGTTTAAACACATTTTCCTTTCCATTGTTCTGTTTAATCTGATAATCGTATTTTCCTTTCTGTTGGTTGGTTTAACGTGTCTTGTGATCTATATGATCTAAGCAGTAATATTCTCTTGCTTATGTAAACACCTTGGTGTACAATTCTGTCAGCAAGACCCTGTTACTATTGTTGATGACATTCCGGTATCCACCGATGGACGAGAACTTTGCCTAATGGTCCGCCTCGTTCAACGAGCAGGAAAATGGTTCTCTTCGTCCCTCGCCCTTGGTACCGATGTTGTTGCCGACATAACTGACATGGTACCCTCTGACATGCCTTGCTTTCGTGACCGTGCAAGATGGCATCCCCCTTTCTACTTTAAACCACATGGTGGGCCCATAACCACAATTCCATAGGATCGAAACCTGACTCTCCTATATACCCCATTTTCTTAAGGTTGTTCCTCGCACTTGGCCTCGTATGTGATTCACGAGCCACCTTCCGATAGATCATCAATTCTGGTATCAGACACAATACTTATCCCCATTGCTTTGAACCCCTTTTACGCCCTGTTTCAGGCATCAAACGATTGCCTGCCCGCTTGAAACTTCACATGATACCTCCTTACCTTGCTCTCGATATTTTCTTAAGTTTAAATTTGAGAGTTACTTCCGCCATCTTCCTCGATGTTATCGACTAGATAGTCGACCTTGTAGAGGTCCGTACTCCCGGAATGCCCACCCTTTATCCTTTCCGTAAGTACGATGAAGATCCCGAAGAAAGGATGTGTACTACATCATGATGGCCTGAAGCAGAGAAATGAAGACATCAACATAATGGATCGACCGCTTCGAGAAGAGCAACCAAGACCGAGAAGATCCGTTAGAATACCGTAACCAGAACTTTCCCCCTTACTCCCCTCCTAAATCTCGGGATGAGATTTCTTGTAGTGGAGGAGAATTGTGACGCCCGGATAGTTACGCTACAGTAACCCTCTGCTAATGATGCCATGTCACCTCCGTTACTGTTGCTAATCTCTCGTTAGTTCAAAAACTGATTCAAATTCAAAATCAAAATCAAACACACAATAAAAGTTTTCAAATATTAAAACTAAAAATGTTCGAAGTGAACAAAATAATGCACAGGTAAGTATGGTGGAGAAACCACATTTTTAGAAAAGGTTTAATACTCTAAAAATATTTTAAACAATAGCAAAAACAATTAGTTAAATGACTTTTACAATTAATAAAATATTAAAATATTTTATTTTTGTCACCAAACTCTTTTGTGGCATTGAGGTATGTTGAAACACTAAAGTGGATGCTAATTATATATTTTTATAAAAAATTAAAACAAATTGTAAATTAAAAGAAAATAAATATAAAGAGAAGGGAATAACGAAAAACAAAACCTAAAAAAAGAAAGGGAAAGGGCCTTCCCCAGCTGGGCCGACCCAGCTGGCCACTAGGCCAAGCCCAGCCGGCCTCCCCCACTGGCCCAACCGGTCGCCCCCATTCCCCTTATCTCCCCCGAAACCCTAACCCACCCCCACGATCCCCACTCTCCCTCCCCACCCCGCGCGATCTGGATCGGGGGCGCCCCAACGCACGTCGCCCCGATCCCGTTGCCTCCGACGCCCGGCGCCCGCCCGTCGCCGTCCACCGCCGCCTGGAGCTCCGCGAGCCTCACCGGAGCCACCCCGCGCCTGACCCCCTTGCCGCGATGGAGCTCCACCTCGCCGGCGTGCCAGTCGCCTGAGGTCTCCGCCGACGGCGCCATCGCCCCATGTGCCTCGGCCTCCTCCTTGCCCCGTGGCGAGGCCGCCGTTCCCGCGCCGCGCCCTCGACCCCGTCACCCCGCCGCACTCGTCGCCGGCAACTCGGACGCCGCCCCTTCCTCGTCCTCCTCCTCGAGCATGCCTCGCTCAACTACAGGGCTATGTGAGCCCCCTTCCCTTCCCCTCTCTCCCCCTGGCAGACCCGCCGTCGTGCTTGTTGCCGCTGCTGTAGTCCTCCTCTGGCTCAGGCAAGCACACCACGGTGCTTCTGGCATCGCGTGGGAGCTGCCTAGCCCTTCGGTGCTTTGCGTGCGTGCTCCTCGCACCGGCCCCCTCGAGTTCTTGCTTCGGCAGCCGCCTCGCACCATCCTGCTGCCTTCACTCCGCCCCTGCCGCCTCGCATGAGGCCGCAGCGCGCCTGCTGCTGCCTCTGGCGACCCCCTCCTGCGCCGGTTTCCTTCGCCGGAAACGGCCGGCCGGCGAGCCCTGCCCTGGCCGCCGGCGCGCGCTGGTGCCCGTGCCCCTCGATGCGGCCCGGTTCGCCCCTCGTTCGGGCACCCGCCCCGTTAACCGCCAGCGCCAGCGCCTGCTAAGACCCCCCCCCCCCCTTGACAATGACAGATGGGGCCCATGCCCTTAGAACGTTAAAAAAGAATTAAGGAATTAATAATAATAATAATAGTAATAATAATAATGAATTTAATTAATTAATTAATTAACTCAATTAATTAAGTTAATTAATCCTACTTAATTAGTCTAAATTAACATGTTAGTCTAACTGAGTAGTAATAAGTTTAACGTTTAGTTACCTAAACAGAGTATGACAGGTGGGTCCCACTGGACCCACAAGTCAGATTGACCCAGTCAACCCCTGTTGACTGCTGATGTCATGATGACGTCAGCAAACACTATTTTGGATAATGTTAGAATTAAATAACTAATTAAAATCAGAAAATGATTTAAATCTTTAGAGAATCATATCTTTTAATCCGTAATTCGGATGAAAAAACTTTGTACATGAAAGTTGCCCAGAACGACGAGACGAATGCGGATACGCAACCTGTTCATCCGCCACACACCCCTAACATATCAAACTCGCAACTTTCCCCCTCCGGCTCCACTGCCCGAAAACGCGGAACACCGGGGATAATTTCCCGGTTGTTCCCCCCCTTCACCGGTATCACCTCATACCGTGTTAGGGCACCCCTAGCACCGTTACTTGTCATGTCATGCATAGCTATGCATCTATTTGCTTAAGTATTTATTGTTTCTTCCCCCTCTTCTCTCGCTAGACACCGAGACCGACGCCGCTGCTACCCAGTACGACTACGGTGTTGACGACCCCACTCTCTTGCCAGAGCAACCAGGCAAGCCCCCCCCCCCACCTTGATCACCAGATACCACCTATTCTCCTCTATACTGCTTGCATTAGAGTAGTGTAGCATGTTACTGCTTTTCGTTAATCCTATTCTGTTGCATAGCCTGACATTGTTGCTACATCTGTTGATACCTTACCTGCAATCCTAAATACTTAGTATAGGATGCTAGTTTATCATCATTGGCCCTACATTCTTGTCAGTCTGCCTTGTTATACTATCGGGCCGTGATCACTCGGGAGGTGATCACGGGTATATACTATACATACATACATACTATACATGTGGTGACTAAAGTCGGGTCAGCTCGTTGAGTACCCGCAAGTGATTCGGATAAGGGGGCTGAAAGGACAGGTGGCTCCATCCCGGTAGAGGTGGGCCTAGGTTCCCGACGGCCCCCGACTGTTACTTTGTGGCGGAGCGACAGGGCAGGTTGAGACCACCTGGGAGACAAGTGGGCCTGGCCCTGGTCGGCGTTCGCGGTTGCTTCATAATAACACGCTTAACGAGATCTTGGTATTTGATCTGAGTCTGGCCACTGGCCTATACGCACTAACCAACTACGTGGGAAAGATATGGGCACTCGACGTCGTGGTATCAGCCGAAGCCTTCTAGACGTCGGCGACTGAGCGGCGTGCGTCGGATTGGAACGTAAGCCTGCTCTTGTATTAAGGGGGCTAGTTCTGCTTTCGGCCGCCCACGCAACGTGTAGGTCTGCAATGGGCAATGGGCCCAGACCCCTGCGCCATAGGAGTTAGACCGGCGTGCTGACCTCTCTGTTAGGCCTAGGTGGGGTTGCGACGTGTTGATCTTCCGAGGCCGGGCATGACCCAGGAAAGTGTGTCCGGCCAAATGGGATCGAGTGTGTTGGGTTATGTGGTGCACCCCTATAGGGAAGTTAATCTATTTGAATAGCCGTGATCTTCGGTAACAGGACGACTTGGAGTTGTACCTTGACCTTATGACAACTAGAACCGGATACTTAATAAAACACACCCTTCCAAGTACCACAGACAACCTGGTGATCACTTTTCCACAGGGCGACGAGGGGAGGATCGCCGGGTAGGATTATGCTATGCGATGCTACTTGGAGGACTTCAATCTACTCTCTTCTACATGCTGCAAGACGGAGGTTGCCAGAAGCGTAGTCTTCGACAGGATTAGCTATACCCCTCTTATTCTGGCATTCTGCAGTTCAGTCCACCGATATGGCCCTTTACACATATACCCATGCATATGTAGTGTAGCTCCTTGCTTGCGAGTACTTTGGATGAGTACTCACGGTTGCTTTCTCCCCCCTTTTCCCCCTTTCCTTTCTTTCTGGTTGTCGCAACCAGATGTTGGAGTCCAGGAGCCAGACGCCACCGTCGACGACGACTCCTACTACACCGGAGGTGCCTACTACTACGTGCAGCCCGCTGACGACCAGGAGTAGTTCTGAGGATCCCAGGCAGGAGGCCTGCGCCTCTTTCGATCTGTATCCCAGTTTGTGCTAGCCTTCTTAAGGCAAACTTGTTTAACTTATGTCTGTACTCAGATATTGTTGCTTCCGCTGACTCGTCTATGATCGAGCACTTGTATTCGAGCCCTCGAGGCCCCTGGCTTGTATTATGATGCTTGTATGACTTATTTATGTTTTAGAGTTGTGTTGTGATATCTTCCCGTGAGTCCCTGATCTTGATCGTACACATTTGTGTGCATGATTAGTGTACGATTGAATCGGGGGCGTCACAGTCCACAAGGACACGTTCCACACCAGAGTAGTATGCCAACCCTGTCCTTGAAATCATGTTGTTAGACAACTGTGAACCTTTGAACTATGAAGAAACGATGGCGGGCCCAGATTCCAACAAATGGCTTGAAGCCATGCAATCTGAGATAGAATCCATGTATGAAAACAAAGTATGGACTTTGACAGACTTGCCCGATGATCGGCGAGTGATAGAGAACAAATGGATCTTTAAGATGAAGACAGACGCGGATGGTAATATTACCATCTATAAAGCTTGACTTGTCGCTAAGGGTTATCGGCAAGTTCAAGGGGTTGACTACGATGAGACTTTCTCTCTCGTAGCGAAGCTGAAGTCCGTCCGAATCATGTTAGCAATTGCCGCATACTATGATTATGAGATATGGCAGATGGACGTCAAAACGGCATTCCTTAACGGCTATCTCAGGGAAGAACTATATATGATGCAGCCGGAAGGTTTTGTCGATCCTAAGAATGCTAACAAGGTGTGCAAGCTCCAGCGATCCATTTATGGGCTGGTGCAAGCATCTCGGAGTTGGAACATTCGCTTTGATGCGATGATCAAAGCGTTTGGGTTTATGCAGACTTATGGAGAAGCCTGCGTTTACAAGAAAGTGAGTGGGAGCTCTGTAGCATTTCTCATATTATATGTAGATGACATACTTTTGATGGGAAATGATATAGAACTTTTGGACAGCATTAAGGCCTACTTGAATAAGTGTTTTTCAATGAAGGACCTTGGAGAAGCTGCTTACATATTAGGCATCAAGATCTATAGGGATATATCGAGACGTCTCATAGGTCTTTCACAAAGCACATACCTTGATAAGATATTGAAGAAGTTCAATATGGATCAGTCCAAGAAAGGGTTCTTGCATGTATTGCAAGGTGTGAGATTGAGCTTGGCTCAATGCCCGACCATGGCAGAAGATAAAGAAGAGATGAGTGTCATCCCCTATGCCTCAGCCATAGGATCTATTATGTATGTCATGTTGTGTACCATACCTGATGTAAACCTTGCCGTAAGTTTGGTAGGAAGGTACCAAAGTAATCCCGGCAAGGAACACTGGACAGCGGTCAAGAATATCCTAAAGTACGCGAAAAGGACAAAGGACATGTTTCTCGTCTATGGAGGTGACGAAGAGCTCGTCGTAAAGGGTTACGTCGACGCTAGCTTCGACACAGATCTGGATGACTCTAAGTCACAAACCGGATACGTGTATATGTTGAATCGTGGAGCAGTAAGCTGGTGCAGTTGCAAGCAGAGTGTCGTGGAGGGATCTACATGTGAAGCGGAGTACATGGCAGCCTCGGAGGCAGCGCATGAAGCAATATGGATGAAGGAGTTCATCACCGACCTAGGAGTCATACCCAATGCGTCGGGGCCGATCACTCTCTTCTGTGACAACACTAGAGCTATTGCCCTTGCCAAGGAGCCCAGGTTTCACAAGAAGACCAGGCACATCAAGCGTCGTTTCAACTCCATCCGTGAAAATGTTCAAGATGAAGACATAGATATTTGCAAAGTACATACGAATCTGAATGCTGCAGATCCGTTGACTAAACCTCTTCCGCGAGCAAAACATGATCAACACCAGAACTCTATGGGTGTTTGATTCATCACAATGTAACTAGATTATTGACTCTAGTGCAAGTGGGAGACTGTTGGAAATATGCCCTAGAAGCAATAATAAAAGGATTATTATTATATTTCCTTGTTCATGATAATTGTCTTTATTCATGCTATAATTGTATTATCCGGAAATCGTAATACACGTGCGAATACATAGACCACAACATGTCCCTAGTGAGCCTCTAGTTGACTAGCTCGTTGATCAACAGATAGTCATGGTTTCCTGACTATGGACATTGGATGTCAATGATAACGGGATCACATCATTAGGAGAATGATGTGATGGACAAGACCCAATCGTAAGCATAGCACAAGATCGTGTAGTTCGTTTGCTAGAGCTTTTCCAATGTCAAGTATCTTTTCCTTAGACCATGAGATCGTGTAACTCCCGGATACCGTAGGGGTGCTTTGGGTGTACCAAACGTCACAACGTAACTGGGTGACTATAAAGGTATGCTACGGGTATCTCCGAAAGTGTCTGTTGGGTTGACACGGATCGAGACTGGGATTTGTCACTCCGTATGACGGAGAGGTATCTCTGGGCCCACTCGGTAATGCATCATCATAATGAGCTCAAAGTGACCAAGTGTCTGGTCACGGGATCATGCATTATGGTACGAGTAAAGTGACTTGCCGGTAACGAGATTGAACAAGGTATTGGGATACCGACGATCGAATCTCGGGCAAGTAACGTACCGATTGACAAATGGAATTGTATACAGGGTTGCTTGAATCCTCGACATCGTGGTTCATCCGATGAGATCATCAAGGAGCATGTGGGAGCCAACATGGGTATCCAGATCCCGCTGTTGGTTATTGACCGGAGAGCAGTCTCGGTCATGTCTACGTGTCTCCCGAACCCGTAGGGTCTACACACTTAAGGTTCAGTGACGCTAGGGTTGTAGAGATATGAGTATGCAGCAAACCGAAAGTTGTTCGGAGTCCCGGATGAGATCCCGGACATCACGAGGAGTTCCGTGATGGTCCAGAGGTAAAGAATTATATATGGGAAGTCGAGTTTCGGCCATCGAGAAAGTTTCGGGGTTCACCGGTATTGTACCGGGACCACCGGAAGGGTCCTGGGGGTCCATCAGGTGGGGCCACCTATCCCGGAGGGCCCCATGGGCTGAAGTGGGAGGGGAACCAGCCCCTGGTGGGCTGGTGCGCCCCGCCCCCCCTTAGCCCCCCTCTGCGCCTAGGGTTGGGAACCCTAGGGGAGGGGGCGCCTCCACTTGCCTTGGGGGGCAAGTTTCCCCCCTTGGCCGCCGCCCCCCCTAGGAGATCCCATCTCCTAGGGCCGGCGCCCCCCTGGGGTCCCTATATAAAGAGGGGGGGTGGGAGGGCAGCCGCACCCTGACACCTGGTGCCTCCCTTCCCCCTTGCTACACCTCTTCCTCCCGCAGACGCTTGGCGAAGCCCTGCCGGATCCCTGCTGCATCCACCACCACGCCGTCGTGCTGCTGGATCTTCATCAACCTCTCCTTCCCCTTGCTGGATCAAGAAGGAGGAGACGTCACGCTGACCGTACGTGTGTTGAACGCGGAGGTGCCGTCCGTTCGGCGCTAGGATCTCCGGTTATTTGGATCACGACGAGTACGACTCCCTCAACCTTGTTCTCTTGAACGCTTCCGCTCGCGATCTACAAGGGTATGTAGATGCACCCCTCTCTCTCGTTGCTAGATGAACTCATAGATTGATCTTGGTGAACGTAGGAAAAACTTTATTTTATGCAACGTTCCCCAACAATTACAAAGCTTTGCCATCACATATTTTATACTACTTCAAGGTGCATTAAATCAACACATGCAAGTATCAAAAGGAGAGTCACGTCAACTCGTACATCAACGAGAAGTTTGATTATCCTCTCCCTCGCGGACTTAACTGCACCTGCCTTTGGTTGTATGACAGGTTGGCCACACACCTGTCGGGCCCACCTATCATACACGAAAAGGCAGGAGCGTACCTCCCTCGCCCATGAGCGTGGTGGCTAGCAAGACTAGGAGAAGCTTTCGCTACACACTCTCCCTCCCGCACGCGATGGACATGCATCAGTTCAATCGCTGTCAGATGGCCAGAAGCGTACTGTAGTACTCCTCCAGTGCAATAGTACTCCATCATTGTTCGACTTCCCGAAGAGGCGAAGAGCCAAGCGCAGCCCGGACGCTCGTCTGGTAGTTTGATGTGTAGAGTAGTCTAGGATAGCGTGTACCGTGCCTGTAAGCTTAAAATCGTTGGGGTCGACTCCATGCTATGTGGCCGTCTTGAAGTTTTTTTAAAAAAATAGTCTTCTGGACCTACCTGTCACCCTGGTGATTGTAGTTTGCACGTTCATCTGGTCAAGACAGGAATATATATATTTTAATTATTATTATTTTTGAAAAGGAGGGACTCCCCGGCTTCTGCATCAGAACGATGCTTGCGGCCACATATATTTTAATTTGTGGTGGGTAAATGTTAGAGGTTGCAGCAAATATATTGTATACTGTGGGTCTTTCAGCCAAGTTTAGAGGCAAGCATGTGGGGCCAGTGCTATGATGTGTTGCGTCAACTCGTACAACGAGGAGAAGCTTGATTCTACTACACGCCTTCTCCCTCGCCCATGCGCGCGGTTGCTCACAAACAAGGCAGTCTTTTGCTTAGTAGTACTTCTACAACAAGCTATCAGTCCCGCTCGCGGACGGACATGCAGCAGTGGATTTGACATTGTAGAAGCAGTAGTAGTAACATCATTGTTTGTCTTCTCGAAGAGGCGAAGAGCCAAGCGCAAACCGAACGTTGCAGTTGCAAACATTGGAGCACACCTATATAGCCAGGCTCTTGCATGAGACAAAATTTCTATGTGAACCCACTATTGTACTAGTACGTACAACTACTTGCTAGTATAGCCCTATAAACCAGAAAGGAGAATTTTCCCTTCTAGAGATTTCAACAAGTGACTAGACTACACCGAGACGGAGTACATATGGAGCAAAATGAGTGAATCTGCACCATAAATAAATACGTATCGTTTTCCTCTCCGAGGTGCACAATATTGAGTATACTGACTAGTCTCTTTTTAACACGCATTTACATTTTTTTTGACAAAGTACAAATGCAAGCGCTCATATACACGCGCATACACTCACCCCTATGAACGCACACACGCACGACACTATCATCTTGAAATTTATGAAGTCACCATAGGCACCTCGTCGTTGACGGGTCCATAGGTGCTTGAATGCAAAGGAGGGAGAGGGTAGCGGTTCCCGAGACGTTGAACGGTCAATGATGCATCCTCAATTACATGCAGAGGGAATTAATTAGAGAAGTAGAATAGAGCCAGCATGATGTGAATGCAACAGAGTTTGGACTCTCATATAATAAAGGCGCCCCACCACTCCAATCCATCTACTCCCAAGTCTCTGCGCAACACAGCTCACTCCAATCCAATACCAAGTGACCAGAAGCCACAAGCACCTATGGAGGCGATGGACGCGAGCGGCAGTCTGCTGTGCCAAATCATCCAAGGCGCCGGCCTGCGGCCCCGCACCGCGCAGCATTTCCAAACGGTGCTGGCGACCGCATGCATCGTAACCCTCGCCGACGCCGGCTTCGCCTCTCGCATGGACGACATGATGTTCAACTCCATCCGCAAGTTCACTGCCGTCAAGAAGCGCGCGGACGACCTTGCCGTACTGCTCCAGCCCGCGCGCCCAAGCTCCTCATTGCCTGCCACCCTCATCGGCCTCCATGATGACGAACTCTTTCAAGCCCTGGTGGCCCTGCAGGTGCCGGAGGTCGCGACGAAGAATGTGCACCTCGAGGCCACGCTCGCCGCACAGCGCCTCACCATGCAAGAAACCGTTGACCTGCACATCCACGTCTACGAGGAAATTGTCTACATAGGCCACTACAAGGCAAGCAAGGACAGAAAGACGTTGGCCTTCTTCCAGCGGCTGGAATCTTTGGACGCCATTGTTCAGAAGCACGTCGACCTGGCCACGAAAGTCGCTGCTACTTAGGCGTCGTTCGGTGGGCCGGCGCCCTGAGTCGAGGAGGTGGACGTCGTCGATGGATGCATCTCTTCTTCTTGCCTCCTGTAACCAGCACTGCATCGCCTCGTGGCCTTAATGTTTTATTAGTATAATACTCCCTCTGTTCCCAAATATAAGTCTTTCTAAAGATTCCAGCAAGTGACTACTACATACAGAGCAAAATGAGTGAATCTACACTCTAAACTATGTCTACATACATCTGTATGATGTATTCCTGTAACATCCCAAAATTTTCCAAATTTTGGAATGTCAATAATAATATATCATTGAGAGAACTACCATGTCTTTAGGGGTAAAAAAAATTGAGTCTTGTTTGAATTTTATTTTATTTTGCACTCCTATGAAATATTTTGAAACCATAAATAAAATGGAGTGAGAACAAAATGACTTTCTCAAATATGGTGGATAGATATTTCATAAACGAGTTATTTGAAATTAGGAGTTCTTTTAATTTTGGAGTTTCATTTTAGAATCTAATTGAAGATTTTGAATTTTTAAATATTTCCGATAAACAAATATTATTAATGAGTGGAGATAATATGAATTGTCCAAAATATTATTGGAAATATTTAAATGCAGCCCGTTTATCAATTTGGGATTTATAAACCCTAAAAAAATATGTATAAACTTAAAAAGGACATAAAAACATTGTTTATAAATGTACAACAAAATATATTGTTGTTGTGAGTATTTCTATTAAGCTCCAAATAATGGTTCTGTAGTAGTCAACATTTCTTATTGACATTTTCCTCTAGTATTCTTGAACTTTTTAGAAATAAATAAATAATACTATACATGTCCTAATCCTAGGCTATTGGGCTTGACCCATCTCTTCCTCACACATTTTGTTTCTGTTCTCTGTATTTCTCTTTCTTCCACATGGGCCGACCTACCTGGCCCATCTCCCGCTCGGTCTTCTTCCACCTCACAATCACGTACACATACAGAAGGAGAACTCCATGGATGCCTGTACCTCTTCCTCCCGTCCTCTCCCATTCCCCGCACCCACTGACCTCCTGAACGGAACCCCCTCGCCTCCCTCGACCCCTCCCATCCCTCAGTGCGCTTAGGAGACTCCCATAATGGCCATAACAAGGCAGAGGAAGAGCCACCATTAAGAATCACCATCTGCTCGAATTCTGACCTCCCCCTCTCCTATAAATAGTACCATAGGTGCACCTCCCAGTCCTCACCCCCTCCCGATAAAACCCCTCTCTTCCTCGCCCTCCTCTGAGAGGAATTGCTCGTCGGAGTTTGGAAACTCCGGCGGCCGCCCCACGTCGCCATGGGACGAGACCGAGCCCGAGACATTGCCCAACGGACTTCCCTCATCGACCTCTTCGCCTTCCTCTTTCTACTTGACGTGAGGGAGCTTCTTCCACAACTCCGGCGACCTTCTTTTCCAACTCCGGTGAGCTCTCTCTAAATCCCATAATTCTTTTATTCAGAAAAATATCCAAACTTCGGAAATTCGTATCTCCTAAACCGTATGTCCGATTTTGACAAATAAGATATCTCCGGATTCACTGGAACCTGTAATTTTATATGAAATTATAAAATCTCAATTTTGGGCAATTTAAAATTTAGTTTTGATTTAAATGGTAAGATGAGTATTTTCACAATATCTTTTATTCTGTAAATCATATAAAAATGTTTTTATATATGAAAGTTGGACCTTAGGACCTCACCATTCTGTTAGAACTCATAGAATAATTTTTCAATGATGTTTAGTCACTGTTTTAGCATCATCACCTTAATTTCACTTTCTTTAATCATAATTTAATAACTTTATTAGATTGAATTTGATTCTTCAGTAGAAATCCTTAGATAGATGAGACCTCTCTGGTCATTCGATATCACCACAAAACTTTGAAGTTACAAGATTAAGGATTTAATCCTTTTATCTCGAAACTTATGCCATGCCAGTTTTATTTAACCCAAGTCAAATATTTCGAATAATCTCATGATAGAATTTGTTGTAAGAACTTGTCTCACAACCCATCTTATATATCAAACCAAGATCTTCACTTAGTATCACTTGATCCAACCCTAGGATATGACGGTCATGTCTCGTTTAAGACCAAACTTCATTCTATCTCAAACCATAGCCATGTCGTGCTAATTATCCTATGAATGTATTTATTGTGAATTTGTATCTTTTATTTGGATCTTCATTAGCAATTGTTGTGTGTTAAATTATTTTCTTGTATCGTTAGATATATCGTATGGTGAAGGAGAGACGACTCGAAGTAGAATATATCAACTTCAAGAACCAGGCAAGTTGCAATTTGATCATGCCCTGACCTATATTATTTAAATTATGTATATCTCTTTAAATGTAATATTATGCATGTTTTATAAAAGTTTGCAAAGTAGTTTTACTAGCTAGAACCTTAGGTTCAAGACTTACTACCATGCTTGGCCGTGCTTGCACAAATGGGTGGGTTGAAAATCAAACAAGTTTTGAACAAATAAACTTGCCCTCTTTTGGGGCAATGTTTCGTGAAAACTATTGAAAAACAAAACTATATATTATTTGATCTTTTACTCCCTAGACGGAATGGTATTAATGTGAGCGTCTACAAGTGATTGCGTCCGTCGGGGACTTGCAGTGAATGCGCCCGACTGGGGTCTTGCACACAGGTTTTGGTGGGGACTGTCGTCCAGGGGAATGAGATTTTCCAAGTACCATTTGATGTAGCTTCCAGTATAGCCACATGCTACTATGGGCTCTGGCTTAGCTTAATACTAACGGGAAACCCTTACCTCAGGACCGCCATCGGAGAGGGGCTTTCATTGCCTAAGTTGCGGGGGGCTTGGTCAGGTATAGGGGGCTGTTACGAAAAGGCTTCATCACAATCTCCTCCTAATCGTACACCCAAGTGTGTAATGGTAAACGGGGTTGGTTGTGTCATGTGGGGAACGTGTACGACCTCTGCAGAGGGTTATACCTAATCGATTAGCCGTGCTCCCGGTTACGGGCAAATTTGAGCAACTGAAGACTTGGATTGAAGAAGAATCTCCCCTCTCTTTTCTAAAAGTCATAGTGAATGTGTTTCACTTCAACCATACTTATGTTTTACCAAAATTTGGAGAATGAGCACAGGTGCAAATATCCATGTGTCTCACTCCTACCTTTTATACTAAAAAACTATTTCTGTTTCACAAGAAGTTAACAAGAATTAGTATAGGAGAAAATTGGCTTTATGCAAAGGAAACCTCCACCAATACTATCCTGCATATATATTCTGTTAAACTTTCCTTTGCAACTTGCGAGTACATTCCACGTACTCACCTGCACCTGTCATGTGCAGATCTTGACAGATTAAAGGATGATAGGGTTATGGTCTACACTCAGCGAGCCCAGTGGCATTGATGGAGTCCTAACTTAGCAACTACGTATTATTCCGTTGTATTATGTGTCAGCATTGAGCTGTGCCGATGGTATGTATTTGTTTAATTCTGGATGTACCGTTGTAGTAAAATGATGTATGTTTTACTGATGTTCATTTTTGTTACTATGTGTGCTAGCTATGATCCAGGGATAGCACAGTAAGCATAGAGACTTGGATTTTACCAAATCTGGGTCGTGACAATTCCATTTGAAATAGTATCTGAAAAGGCTTATATTTAGGAACGGAGAGAGTATATGGCATTTTTATTCCAGTCGTAACGTTTTCACTGTGAAGTGGGGCCGCAGTTGAGCAAACCCACCCCACCCACCGGGCGTTGGCCGAGTTTAGAATTAGAAGAGAGAAACAAGGGAGGAGAGCTAGTTGTAGCAAGGACGCTGTTGTTAGATGGGACTCGTGTTTATAGAATAGGAGTACTGAGCACTCGTGCCTCTCTTTTTTATGGAAAAATTAGTCGTATGTCTAGTACCACTAGTTGGGTGCGTGCAACCTATAGCTGTCATCACTTTAGGTCTCCTTTTTGAACCACGGCTACGCTTCACAGTACATATTTTTTCACGCATTTATCCGCCTATATGTACTCCTAGGCTATTCCCACGTGCTCCCATTCGCCGACATGTGGGACATAGTGCATCTGGGTCGTAGTGCATGCACGACTCGGAGCATATGCCGGGGTACTTTACATTTCAGACCTCATGAATTACATGCAAACCCCCCGCAGAAGAATAAATAAATGAATGAATTACTACATGAAACCGGATTATTTTCATGGAAGCCGAAGCACGTTCATTAAATTTTGGACATAACACGTTTATAAAAAATGACCGGACCTAAACCAGTCTAAGGGCCTCTTTGATTTTTCCCGCAAAAAAAGGGCCTCTTTGATTCGCAGGATACTGAAAACACAGGAATGGAGAAAGTATGATGGCGATGAACCGAGACAAGGAGAACTCTAACTCAGTTAGAGGTTAGAGTTAGATTCTAAACCTGGACTAACTCTAAACCAAAGAGGTGTATGGATGGCAGGGTCAGATTGACAATAAATGCTCTTTCTCAATCATTTGACTACTTTGGACCCTATTTCCTGCCGGATTTGGTGTGGCCGGCTCTTCTGTGGCCTCCTCCCGCTCACAATTGACATAAACGAACCATCTATACAAATCAAGCATGCAAAACATGATAATTTTTACTTTGTCCATACAAATGAGATATCCCACTTAAACATACAAGTCGTGAATCAAGCTTCACAAAATAAAAAAACACTTCATGAAACAAAGCATGAGCTAACTGATCACGGAAGTCATTCACGATAGGGAGGGAGCCCGGAGCCCCTGACGCACCGAGGGAGGAGCTCGCCATCGTCGCTTTGGAGGAAGGCTCTGTAGAGCCCAAGCCCCGGGAACCCCTCCGACGATGGCCCTTGCGAGTTGAGGTCGACACCGGCATGGGTAGCAGGGCCGCTTGCCGCCGACTGGGAGCTTAATCTTTGGGCCTCTAGAAATAATGCAAGCATGTAACTAAAATACCTAGAAAGGTGAACTGAATCTTTGGGCCTCTAGAAATAATTCAAGCATGTAACTAAAATACCTAGAAAGGTGAACTGAATCTTTGGGCCTCTAGAAATAATGCAAGCGTGAAACTGAAATACCTAGAAAGGTGAACTGAATCTTTGGGCCTCTAGAAATAATGCAAGCCTAAAATTGAAATACCTAGAAAGGTGAACTGAATCTTTGGGCCTCTAGAAATAATGCAAGCCTGAAACTGAAATACCTAGAAAGGTGGATTGAATCTTTGGGCCTCTGGAAATAATGCAAGCCTGAAATTGAAATATCTAGAAAGGTGAACTGAATCTTTGGGCCTCTAGAAATAATGCAAGCCTGAAATTAAAATACCTAGAAAGGTGAACTGGATCTTTGGGCCTCTAGAAAGATTTATTACCTCCTCAAGCAGCATCAAACAATTCCATGCGTGCACCACAAATCTATACCAAGTTTGATCAGGATCTACTTTTCCAAATCAGAATTAGCGCTAGAGCAAGCAAGATCAATGATATGGCCGTGAGACAGAGAAGGAACAAACAAACTCACCCCTCTCGCGTCCTCCCTGGTAGATGCGCCGCCGCCGCGCACGACAGAGGGAGAAAAACGACTGGTGAAGACGGAGCGGGGCGACCTTCGAAGGCCGGAGGGAGAGGGCGGCCGGAGTAGGGCGGCGGAGGCCGGAAGGAGAGGGTGGACGGAGGAGAGAGAGGGCGAGCGGCGCTTGGGCAGGCGGCCCTATGGGGAACAGAGAGGAGTCGTGCGAGAGGGGGGAGCAATCTGGTGCGGGCAGGGGAGATTTTTTTAGTTCTCTTTTAGTGGGCCCGAGGATAACTAACCCAATTAGAACCTCTCCATTGGGCTAGTTTTTTTAGCTGGGTTAGAGCAAACTAGCTCAAACTAACCCCTCTTGTTTCGATAATTTGACGCTATTTCAACCCAAACTAGCTCTAACTCAGGGATCCAAACAAAGATGAGTGTTACTGTACATGCTACAGTGTGGACTGTAGCACATTGTTTTTTATGGCCATATCACCACATTGTTTTCTACTGCTGGTTCACTGGGCTACCGTGGTTCGCACTGCTGGTTCACTGGGCTTCCATGGTTCGCACTGCTGGTTCACTGGGCTACCATGGTTCGCACTCCTCCGACATGAGTAGTAGTAGTACTAGTATATGCCGCATCATTCTTTGATCCTTCTTACTACTCCGACATGTGGGAGAGCCAGCATCCGGGTCGACGTGTCATGCACCAGATTAGAGCACGGAACAGAAGGGGGCATCACCCCAGTCGGAGCGTCGGTAATTCATGACTATAGTGAGTGGTCATATCACAAGTCTTTCCAGCAGTAACACATCGTCAAATCGCACAGTCTGACCTTTCCAGCAGTATGTTTGAGCATCTGCCACTCGCTCACCCTCCTCACCTCTCTGTCAAACTGCCTACCCGAAAACTGTCGTGCGTACTGCCCGGGAAAAGCCCCGCCCTCAACTTTTAACTACACGAAAATAGTTCGAGCTTGTTCATTCTATATAGATACAGTACTTACTGTATGTTTATTCACCCGTGGGGTAGTTCAATGAATGGAGGGGCGGGGAGCACAAGTGAACAATACTGTAGTACTACTAGTAGTAAGTAGGAGTCGTATAGTAGTCACCTTAAATAGAGAGTTTCTTTTCTTTAATGCCACGTACACGAATTGAAACGCTTGTTGTGGAGAGAAAAAAGATAATCACTCCACTATATATGGACGCAGAGGCCTGAGCGCTTGCTTTACTAGGGTTGCTCTCTTCATTCTCTCATCCTCTCCAGATATAAACAAGACAGCGGTAGCGACATTTTCTCTCTGCTCACCGCTGGTCACAGATCCGGCCGGATCCCTTCGGCCGGTGTGTGTAGAGGACTAAAAGGTGCATCGTTCATGCGGTCATCGCCGCCGAGGGAGGAAACTCACAGCTGCCGGAGGGGCCCAATCCTCTGCCCGTGTCGTTCTCTCCGACACAGCGCCGGCTCGGGAGGTCCTCCGACCCTTCTTCATCCCTGTCGTATTGTCCGCAGATCCGACCTGCCGCCGCCGACATCTCGGCGACCCTCA
This sequence comes from Triticum aestivum, assembly GCF_018294505.1. Classification (NCBI taxonomy): domain Eukaryota; kingdom Viridiplantae; phylum Streptophyta; class Magnoliopsida; order Poales; family Poaceae; genus Triticum; species Triticum aestivum. Next base: position 80,286,860 of record NC_057801.1, on the reverse strand, counting down.
GGTATAAGTTCTTTGAAAGCAGCCTTGCTCTACTGCCCCAGCTCCCCACGTGTCTGCATGTGCATCTTTTTCTACTCCCATCAGCTCTTCCAAAGCCACCTAAGTTTTTAGTATTATTAGAGGTAAAGCTACTTCATGCATTCGAATCTAGGGCTTTGTTCAAACAATGAAGAAAGGGGGAAAGTTGTAGCATGAATCTAGGACTTGATTCAAAGAGGAAATAATATGGTGAAAGTAGTAGAGACCGGATACCCAACTGGTCCCTTGGTTGAAAAGGGAAATAATGGGAAAACGCAGTACAAACTGGATAAGGAACAGATCTATTATTGGTTAAAAAAAGGATAGAAAGTGGCGGCTGGTGGACAAGTCAACAGAGTATGTCCAGGATTAGATTTGCTGCCATCACATAGTAAAAGGTCTCCAGGATTAGATTTGCTGCCCTCACATAGTAAAAGGTCTCAGGATTAGATTTGCTACCCTCACATAGTAAAAGGTCTCAGGATTAGATTTGCTGCCCTCACATAGTAAAGGTCTCCAGGATTAGATTTGCTGCCCTCACATAGTAAAAGGTCTCCAGGATTAGATTTGCTGCCCTCACATAGTAAAAGGTCTCTAGGATTAGATTTGCTGCCCTCACATAGTACAAGGTCTCCAGGATTAGGTTTGCTGCCCTCACATAGCATGAACAAACTAGGCATCACCACTTTATGCCTCCTTGTAGGTACATTGTGTTGATGCGTCCACTGTCGCATGTCCTTATACCAACCTTTTGCTGTCGTTAATGTAAGGGTGCATGTAAAATGAAGCGATCACACTGTTACCTTAGGGACATGTCTAACCAGTGTTATTGTTAATCTAATGCCTCCAGTGATAAGATGCAATTAAACTGTGTTACAAATGGCACTCCTGCTGTTTTCCCCAGTATGATAAGTAAGTTGCTCCTTTACGCTGCTGAGTGTCCTGGTGTCCCCACGGTCCCATGCCCTTAAACCAACTCTTTAGCTGCTGTTGATTTACTGTGTCTGGTAAACAAGCAATGCCACCATTAAAGTAATCCCATATTTGAGGAATCTCATTGTTGATCGTAATGCTTCTGGTAACATGAAGCATTGCTGACGTTTTAAAATTTCTACTGTCCTTGCGTGATTGCCATGAACATAATTAAGATGCTTCTTTTCATTTTGTATATGTTTCGTATATTCTTATTGACCAGCAACTGTTTACTTTCTATCTTTTGTGCAGATAGGGATATCCATTTCACCTTGTTGCTATTGTGACCTTTTGGTGAACTGCACAAAACACTTTTTTTGGAATGAGTGTCTTGTGCAGTTCAACTAAAATGTCACGTGGGCAACATCTCTCAATTTTGGTGGAACTGCACAAAATGGTGATTGGAGTTTCCAAAATCTCCGTCAAGTTCTGCTGGTAATCTCGTGCAACATTTTATTAGCCTTTGCAAGATGGAGCCGTCACTGTCACCACAATGGCACTTTATTTCAGTGGAACTGCACAAAAGGATAAGAAAATTATAGTTGCACCTTACATGAGCTGGACAGCCAACCTTAATGTTCCTCAATTTTAGTGCAACTACTAAAGAAGAACCTGCCAGCTCACGAGAGCAAGTACTTCTTGCTAGCTGAATGATGCAATCTTTGCTTCATTTTAGGTGAACTGCAGAAAAAGGCGCATGAATTGAATCATGGAACTCCAGGCAGACCTCATCCTAGTGGAGTTGTAGGTTGAGTTCAAGGAGGCCGCTATTAAAGTGAAATCATGCTCTCATGTCTCCTTATTTGTGTTGTGCAAACAGGAATACTCAACTACAGATGTTGTGACAGTCAAGAGCATTCACCAAGTTCTTTGATTGTATGACATGGCTAGCCAAGATGGATTTAATCCCGATATTCACTTTATCAAAAGGCTCTAATGGGTTGGTTCTGAATCTTGCAAGCTGGGAATCAATGAGATGTGCAGGCATCTTTGTTGTACTTATTATTTGAATCTTATTTGTTGGTTCTGAATCTTGCAAGCTAGGAATCAATGAGATGTGTAGCCATCTTTGTTGTACTTATTATTTGGATCTTATTTGTTGGTTCTGAATCTTGCAAGCTGGGAATCAATGAGATGTGTAGGCATCTTTGTTGTACTTATTATTTGGATCTTATTTGTTGGTTCTGAATCTTGCAAGCTGGGAAACACGGCATGATGATGCAGAGGACAACAACCATAACAAACAGTTCAAACTTGGTAGTATTACCTTTGTGAAAGTGCGACAAATGTGCTGATCATGTGCGTCCTGAGAATAATAATTCTAATTGTTGTGCATGTTGATCCTGTGGCACTGATAGAACAAGCCAATGCATTGCTTGTTTTAAGTATAACTTTTATTAAAGCTAATTAAATTTAAGTAAAGTGACCACTAATTCATGTTATTATAGTACCAATACAGACCGTGAACCGACGTGTGGCCGGAGTAGGTTTCTTAATGGAGGCGTTTGAATGCGCCGAGGGTGCATCTTCTGCGGGGCATGCAGCGGACGAGGGAGGGGTAGTAACTGTTGTCTCCTGTACACACTCAGCTTACTGTTGAATCCAGTTCCCCAAGAGCTTAAAAATGAACTGCTACCGCCGCCTACACACTCGTTCACTCGAAGAGACTCGAATGGCGATCTAAGGGGTGAGCCTGCTGGATATGGACTTCAGCAAGGAGTTCCCCTTTGAGTTCGCTGTTTAATCATATGGTTGCACCAAGTTGAATGTGATGTACACCAATGATATGGACTCGGTGAAGCTCTGCCTCGCCTCAGTCCTATGGCTGCACCAGGTTCTGGAGCATTCGCCCATTTCATCGGCAGCATTGACTGCATCTTTGCTACGGTGGAGAGAAGGAAGAACGCGACGATTCGGCCATCTGGTGCAACAAGCTTGTCGACATCCAGAAGCAATACAAGATCATCAGCAATGGGCAGGAGAAGGACTCCGTGGTTGACCTCGCTGAGACCATCATCGACCCCTGATACGCCAACATGAAAGAAGACGACCTGAACACGTGGGAGGTACCTCTGAATCTAGCCTACATAACCTACGCGGCCAAGGACGCATACGCGTGCTACGACATGTACAGGCAGATCTTGGACATGAGGGCATGCCTGCTTCCTGTAACCGACGAGTACACGGACAGTCGCAGCGTCATGATCAGGCGTGCCAGGAAGGTCTAGATGTTGTACTTTATCTGTTTATAAGCACCTTTATCATTTGAGTGTTTCATGCATTAGCCTATGTGTCATAATTATCTGTTTTCTCCGAAATATTTCTTTTAAGAACCCATTAACCTGATTGCTTTTTTAGTGGCTATTTGCTTATGTATGTAACTAGTTCACTTGTCCGTTAAAAAAACTAGTTCACTCGGCTGCCGTGCTTTGAATCCCCTTCCTCCCAACATATTCCCCTCCTCAGGTGGACCCAGCAGGTCTCTGAATTTTCTCCCACTTTCTTTTTCGATGTAAACTGAGTTTTCTCCCAGTACTTTTCCATAGAACCAACTCAACTGTCCCATGTCTAGCCTAAAAAATAATAATACCCCACGTACTATTAACTCATCAAATTTAAATGATATTTTATTTTGTAATTTGAAAGTTCTTACAAAATAATAATAATAACTGTTTATATATAACTTGGCAAGTTAACTCCTAGTGATTGCGTACATAAGCTTGCAAATATTTTACTGACCAATGCAGTAATAGACGTGCAATCATGTGTTTATGTTTTTATAACATTTCTCCGTCTAGCCCAACATGATATTTTCACCCAGCCCAGCAAGTCCGCGGATTTCGAGAAAAATGCAAATGGGATTTAAACGGGCTGCATAGATGCTACATCATTGTTTCACCCAGCCCACCAAATGGACTAAAAAACAAATGGACTGGCTGACATGTGGGACAGTAGGTCGAAGCCTAAGAAGGCGTTGGATTTACATCCAACGGCTGGCATTCTTCTTCAATCTCTCGTCTTCTTCCCCCAGCGCTGCCGGAACCCCTGCTCCAGCCTTCGGCATCCAGCGGCGTTGTTTTGCGCTCCTCAGCGAAACGCTACCCCGCTGACGTCCAAGCCATCCCTCCACTCCGCACCTCCTGTTATTCTCTGCCGAGTGTAGGCCCACCCCACACCCGAACCAGTCAAGTTTCCCACTCCTCTCCATCTGCGACTCCACTGCCGCGTCTTCCCCATCTCCGGGTCGTTCCAGTCTGGGGCCTCGCCGTCGTCCATCGCCTCGGTGCGCTCGGCGCGGCGTGGTGAACATACGAGAGTCATCGGAAGAGGACTGTACGTGGAGAGCCTGACGACTGGGACCCACAAGGTCCATGGTCGCACGCAAGGAAAGTTCCTCCTTATTACACACTGTACGTGGACTGTACGTGGGAAGGGCTTCTGTATTTCACGAAAAAAATGTTCCCCCGCTGACAGGTCGGGCCCACCAGCTATATCTTCGCACGCAAGGAAGTGCCTCCTTATTACGCACAAAAAAAAATGAATACCCCCTGCTAGCTGGGACCCACCATAGTGGGTGGCTGACTTGTGGGCCTACTAGGTTGACGAGGATGGAGGGCTTTGTCAACTTAGTCAATATGAACGATTCTAGCTCCAGTGACCATACGATGTCCATCCAACGGCCATAGTGCTTCTTCAACCTCTGGTCATCTTGCTCCAGCCGCCCAAAGCAGCGCCGGTCGTGCCACGTGCTCCTGCCTCTCGTGGCCGGCTGTGATGCCGCGGAGGCCTCACCGCCCCCTACTACTCCCACCGCTGGCTCAGGGCATCCCTCTACTCACCCACACCCCCTGTTATTCTGTGGCGACGGCAGCCTGACGTCGCAGCCGAACTAGTGAACCCTCGTACTCCTCTCTGCGTGGGCGTCCACTACCGCGTCTTCCCCGGCTCCGCGTCGTCCCCTTCCTAGGCTTCGCCGTCGTCCACCGCCTTGGTGCTCTCGGCGCGGCGTGGTCAATGTGGTCAACGACCGACTTCCATCAGAAGAGTACTGTACGTGGAGAGACTGACAGCTGGGTCCATGGACGCAGCTGGGTCCACGGCCATAGCCCAGTTTTTTTGTGATTTGCCAAGTAAGTCGCTTTGTCAGGCCTGTTGGGCTGCAAATCTTTCAAGACAAGGAGAGCTTCATTCGACTGGCCGAGAAAATGTCCTATCAGTAATGAGAAATGGGATGTACATTTTTAAAACACATCAAACCGGCAATTAGTTTCAAATATCTTTTTTTCATTTCGAGATTTTAAATTGCATTTATTTTTTATGCGTGGACAATTTGTTGGATTTTATATTGATATACATTTATTTTTAAAATCATTTTGAATGTGACTCGAAATTTCGGGATTAAAAATAGTTCGAACCGCATCGAAATATGCAAAATTTTGTATAATTTTTAACCGTGGCCACAATATGGGCTGTAATGCTAACAAAAAGAATATGGGCTCCAAAAAAACCCTTAAGAATTAGCAAATGGGCTGTAAATTATTAGAAATAATGGCAGATGGGTTGTATGCTGTTTTCCACAGATTTGAGGCTTTCCTAAAAAAGGTTGACGCACAAGAAGTGACTGTTAGATTTCCATCCAACGACCGTCATGCTTCTTCAATCTCTGCTCTTCCTGGTCCAGCCACTCAAACAAGCACCGGTGGGACTGCCTGCGCCCTCCTCCCTGCGGTCAGGTGTGCTGTCGCGCAGGCCTCACCACCCCACCGTACTCCCATTGCTGTCCTAGCCATCCCTCTACTCACCCACACCTGTTGTTATTCTCCGGCGACGACAGATGAACTAGTAAACCCTCGTACAGTCGTACTCCCCTCCGCGTGGGAAACAACTGACGAGTCTTCCCTGCCTCTGTGTCATTCCCTTCCTAGGCCTCGCCGTCGTCCACCGCCCTGGTGCTCTCGGCGTGGCCTGGTCAACGTGGTCAATGACCGACATGCATCTGAAGTGGACTGTACGTGGAGAGGCTGGCAGCTGGGTCCATGGCCGCACGCAAGGAAATGCCTCCTTATTACGCGCAAAATAATGATTCCTCCACCTGAAATCTGGGACCCACCGAAAAAATGTTACCGCCGCTGATAGCTTGGACCCACCAGCTATATCTTCGCACGCAAGGAAGTGCCTCCTTATTACGCAAAAAAAGAATACTCCCCCTGCTAGCTGGGAGCCAGTATAGTGGCAGGCTAACTAGTGGGCCTACTAAGTTGATGAGGACAGAGGGCTTTGTCAACTTAGTCAATACTCCAGTGACCGTACGATGTCCATCCAACGGCCGTAGTGCTTCTTCAACCTCTGGTCTTTGTTCTCCAGCCGCCCAAAGCAGCGCCGGTCGTGCCGCATGCTCCTGCCTCCTATGGCCGGCTGTGATACCGCGGAGGCCTCACCGCCCCCTACTACTCCGACCGCTAGCCGGGCCATCCCTCTACTCACCCACACCCCCTGTTATTCTGCGGCAACGGCAGTCTCTCACCGCAGCCGAACCAGTGAACCCTCGTACTCCTCTTTTCGTGGGCATCCACTACTGCGTCTTCCCCGGCTCCACGTCGTCCCCTTCCTAGGCCTTGCCATCGTCTACCGCCGTGGTGCTCTCAGCGTGGCGTGGTCAATGTGGTCAACGACCGACTTCCATCGGAAGAGTACTGTGCGTGGAGAGGCTGACCGCTGGGTCCACGACGGCCGCAAGGAAGTGCCTCCTTATTACGCGCAAAATAATTATTCCTCCACCTGACAGCGGGGACCCACCGGACGAGCCACCGTATTTCGTGAAAAAAACATTTCCCCCTGACTGCTGGGACCCAGCTACACCTTTGCACGCAAGGAAGTGCGTCCGGGCAAAAAAAATACAAAACGATTCGCCCCCCTGACTGCTGGGACCCACCAGCTACATCTTTGCACGCAAGGAAGTGCCTGACAGTCGGGACCCACCTGGTCGAAGCGTACGTAGCATTGTCATTCTTGTCACGAACGTGTACGTACATATATGCTGGTCGATGTAGAGGCGCGCACGTGTCGTAGTAGAGGCGCGCACGTAGCATGTACACATACATACATCGGCCAGTGTGCAAGAAAGAAAATACAGCCACATATGTGTATATATGGGCGGGGTCTCGAACGCCTACTCGCACATACGTACGGCCAGGGCTCGTGTACATGGCTGGGTTGGAATGGAGAAACAGCGTCGTCATCGTGTTCATGGGGAGCCAACCGGCTGGATCGAAACGGAATGCGTCGTCGTGTTCATCGGGAGGGCTTGGACGGAACAGGCGATAAAAACGAGGCTTGGCGTACCACAGAACGGAGGAAATGACCTTGTGTTCGACCGGCCACGTTCGAAACGGGATCCTGTTGATGGGAGGGGTCTGGCGTACCGCAAAACGGAGGAAACGGACCTCCTACGGTCGAAACGGGGGTCCTGTTGATCGGGAGGGGTGTGGCATACCGCAAAACGGACGAAACGGACTTGTGTTGGAGCGCTACGGTCGAAACGGGGGTCATGTTGATCGGCAGGGGTGTGGCGTACCGCAAAACGGATGAAACGGACTTGTGTTGGAGCGCTACGATCGAAACGGGGGTCTTGTTGATCGGGAGGGGTGTGGCGTACCGCAAAACGGACGAGACGGACTTGTGTTGGAGCGCTACTGTCAAACGAGGGTCCAGTTCATCGGGAGGGGTGTGGCGTACCGCAAAACGGGACTCCACGGGATATTGTTCATCTCCACCATCGACCTCCTCCAGCCTCCACGGGCTACCGTCGACCTCCTCCAGCCTCCATGGGCTCATGTTCATCCAGCCTCCACCACGCGCTACTCCACCGGCTACTATTCAACCACCCCTCCACGGGCACCCCCTCCATCGTCTACTGTTCATCCAGCCCTCCACACCATGGGGGCCTGTTCATCCAGAGGCAACGCCACCTCTCACTGTTCATCCACCCCCCCCCCCCCCCCGCAACGCTCACTGTTCATCAAGAGAGGCAGCATCGGTCTGCTTCAGTTAGCAGCAGTAGCAAAGGAATCGCTCGATCGAGTTCAGTTAACAGCCATCGATCGATCGCTCGGGTTCAGTAAAGCATAGCCTGCAGTGCAATCGCTCGGGTTCAGTTAGAGCCCAACGCCTCGCTCGGGTTCAGTTAGAGCCAATGCCTCGCACACATGCGCGTACGTGTACGAGAGAAACATGCATCGCTCAGCCCCCGACCGCCCACCGTAACCGGGAACTCCCCGAAATTTTCTTCGCCCTCGCTTCTACCATAGTTTTTCTGTCATGGACGACCCAAAGAATGTCATGCAGCTGCGTCTCCGGCCCGCCCAGGACGAAAAGCCCATTTTCTATCATGATTTTTTGTCATAGAAGTAGGAGCCCACCACATCTATGATGATACCGGGTTTTGTCACAATTATCGTCATAGAAGTGTCATATGTATGACAGAAATTTTTTTCGTTCGGCCCAAAATGTCACGGATGTGTCTTTTTTTGTGATGGTGCGATTGTTGAGAGAAAGCCAAGCATAAAAGTTTTGAATAATCATTTCTCTTGAGAGCTCATGATTGGGGCATGAATATAACATTGACTTAAGCCTCCTCCAAGATTGAGCGATGCTTTCTCCTTCGTGAGGCCAAAAATTATATATATAATTACGATCACAATGAGCAAGATGCATAGGATAAAACTTCTGATGAAATTCCAATTTCAATCGTTTATAGTCCCAGGATCCCATATCATCACATAGCCTATACCATGTCAATGTGTCTCCCTTCAAAGCTAAAGGGAATACCTTCTTCTTAATAACATCATCGGGCATAACTACCAGCTTAAATAATCCACAAACTTCATCCACATAGATAAGGTGTAAATCGGGATGCAATGTTCCATTTTCTGCAAAGGGATTAGCTAGCAGTTTCTCTACCATACCCGAAGGAATTTCAAAGTAAACATTTTTAGTAGGTTCAGTAGGTTGAGGAGAACTCTTTGCTCTACTGGTCAAGGTGAAGATACCCCGAACAAGCCCCTCAAAGGATTAGTTTCCATAGTGACAAGTAACAGTAAATTTCAGCACACTATACAAATGTTTCCTTACCAAGTTCCACTTACCAAAGGCGCTTCACTCCCCGGCAATGGCGCCAGAAAAGAGTCTTGATGACCCACAAGTGTAGGGGATCTATCATAGTCCTTTCGATAAGTAAGAGTGTCGAACCCAACGATGAGCAAAAGGAAATGACAAGCGGTTTTCAATAAGGTATTTTCTGCAAGCACTGAAATTGTAGGTAACGGATAGTTTTGTGATAAGATAATTTGTAACGGGTAACAAGCAATGAAAGTAAATAAGGTGCAGCAAGGTGGCCCAATCCTTTTTGTAGCAAAGGACAAGCATGGACAAGTTCTTATAATGAGAAAAGCGCTCCCGAGGACACGTGGGAATTATTGTTAAGCTAGTTTTCATCACGCTCATATGATTCGCGTTCGTTATTTTGATAATTGATATGTGGGTGGACCGGTGCTTGGGTACTGCCCTTTCTTGGACAAGCATCCCACTTATGATTAACCCCTATTGCAAGCATCCGCAACTACAAAAGAAATATTAAGGTAAACCTAACCATAGCATGAAACATATGGATCCAAATCAGCCCCTTACGAAGCAACTTATAAACTAGGGTTTAAGCTTCTGTCACTCTAGCAACCCATCATCTACTTATTACTTCCCAATGCCTTCCTCTAGGCCCAAACAATGGTGAAGTGTCATGTAGTCGACGTTCACATAACACCACTAGAGGAGAGACAACATACATCTCATCAAAATATCGAACGAATACCAAATTCACATGACTACTAATAACAAGACTTTCTCCATGTCCTCAGGAACAAACGTAACTACTCACAAAGAATATTCATGTTCATAATCAGAGGAGTATTAATATGCATTAAGGATCTGAACGTACGATCTTCCACCAAATAAACCAACTAGCATCAACTACAAGGAGTAATCAACACTACTAGCAACCCACACGTACCAATCTGAGGTTTTGGTACAAAGATTGGATACAAGAGGTGAACTAGGGTTTGAGAGGAGATGGTGCTGGTGAAGATTTTGATGGAGATTGACCCCCTCCCGATGAGAGGATCGTTGGTGATGATTTCCCCCTCCCGGAGGGAAGTTTCCCCGGCAGAACAGCTCTGCCGGAGCCCTAGATTGGTTCCGCCAAGGTTCCGCCATGTGGCGGCAGAGTTTCGTCCCGTAAGCTTGCTTGTGATTTTTTTCCAGGGTAAAAGACTTCATATAGCAGAAGATGGGCACCAGAGGGCTGTCAGGTGGCCCATGAGGCAGGGGGGCGCGTCCCCACCCTCGTGGACGGTGGGTGCCCCCCCTCAGGTATTTCTTATGCTGAATATTTATCATTAATTCCAAAAATGACTTTCGTGGAGTTTCAGGACTTTTGGAGCTGTGCAGAATAGGTCTCCAATATTTGCTCCTTTTCCAGCCCAGAATCCCGGCTGCCGGCATTCTCTCTCTTTATGTAAACCTTGTAAAATAAGAGAGAATAGCCATAAGTATTGTGACTTAACGTGTAATAACAACCCATAATGCAAGAAATATCAGTATAAAAGCATGATGCAAAATGGACGTATCACAAGTTCTCTCAACAATAAAAACATAATTGAATCATATAACTATCCCTCAACATGCAATAAAGAGTCACTCCAAAGTCACTAATAGCAGAGAACAAACGAAGAGATTATTGTAGGGTACGAAACCACCTCAAAGTTATTCTTTCCGATCAATCCATTGGGCTATTCCTATAAGTGTCACAAACAGCCCTAGAGTTTGTAGTAAAATAACACCTTAAGACACACATCAACCAAAACCCTAATGTCACCTAGATACTCCAATGTCACCTCAAGTATCCGTGGGTATGATTATACGATATGCATCACACAATCTCAGATTCATCTATTCAACCAACACAAAGAACTTCAAAGAGTGCCCCAAAGTTTCTACCAGAGAGTCAAGACGAAAACGTGTGCCAACCCTATGCATAAGTTCACAAGGTCACTGAACCTGCAAGTTGATCACCAAAACATACATCAAGTGGATCACGTGAATATCCCATTGTCACCACAAATAAGCACAGCAAGACATACATCAAGTGTTCTCAAATCCTTAAAGACTCATTCCAATAAGATAACTCCAAAGGGAAAACTCAATCCATTACAAGAGAGTAGAGGGGGAGAAACATCATAAGATCCAACTATAATAGCAAAGCTCGCGATACATCAAGATCGTGCCAAATCAAGAACACGAGAGAGAGAGAGAGAGAGAGAGATCAAACACATAGCTACTGGTACATACCCTCAGCCCCGAGGGTAAACTACTCCCTCCTCGTCATGGAGAGCGTCAGGATGATGAAGATGGCCACCGGTGATGGATCCCCCCTCCGGCAGGGTGCCGGAACGGGCTCCCGAGAGGTTTTTGGTGGCTATAGAGGCTTGCGGCGGTGGAACTCCCGATCTAGGTTATTTTCTGGATGTTTGGGTATTTATAGGAGGGCCTCCTCTCCGATAACTTTTAGTTCCAGTATTTTTTATATTTTCCAAAAAAATCTCCGTCGATTTTTAGTGCATTTCGAGAACTTTTATTTCTGCACAAAAACAACACCACGGTAGTTGTGCTGAAAACAGCATCAGTCCGGGTTAGTTCTAACCAAATCATACCAAAAGCATGTAAAAATATTATAAACATGGCATGAATACATCAAAAATTATAGATACGTTGGAGACGTATCAGCATCCCCAAGCTTAATTCATGCTCGTCCTCGAGTAGGTAAACGATAAAAACAGAATTTTTGATGTGGAATGCTACCTAACATATTTATCAATGTAATCTTCTCTATTGTGGCAAGAATATTCAGATCCATAAGATCAAAACAAAAGTGTAATTGACATAAGAACGATAATACTTCAAGCATACTAATAAAATCATGTCTTCTCAAAATAACATGGCCAAAGCAAGCTATCCCTACAAAATCATATAGTCTGGCTATGCTCTATCTTCATCACACAAAGTATTTAAATCATGCACAACCCCGATGACAAGCCAAGCAATTGTTTCATTCTTTTGATGCTCTCAAACTTTTTCAATGTTCACGCAATACATGAGCGTGAGCCATGGATATAGCACTATAGGTGGAATAGAATGGTGGTTGTGGAGAAGACAAAAAGGAGAAGATAGTCTCACGTCAACTAGGCGTATCAACGGACTATGGAGATGCCCATCAATAGATAACAATGTGAGTGAGTAGGGATTGCCATGCAACGGATGCACTAGAGCTATAAATGTATGAAAGCTCAAAAAGAAACTAAGTGGGTGTGCATCCAACTTGCTTGCTCACGAAGACCTAGGGCACTTTGAGGAAGCCCATCATTGGAATATACAAGCCAAGTTCTATAATGAATAAAATGCCCACTAGTATATGAAAGCGACAACATAGGAGACTCTCTATCATGAAGATCATGATGCTAATTTGAAGCACAGGTGTGGTAAAAGGATAGTGGCATTGCCCCTTCTCTCCTTTTCTCTTTTTTTTGTTTTTTGGGCCTTCTCTCTTTTTTTTGCCTCTTTTTTTTCATCTGGAGTCTCATCCCGACTTGTGGGGAAATCATAGTATCCATCATCCTTTACTCAATGGGGCAATGCTCTAATAATGAAGATCATCACACTTTTATTTACTTTACAACTCAAGAATTACAACTCGATACTTAGAACAAAATATGACTCTATATGAATGCCTCCGGCGGTGTACCGGGATGTGCAATGAATCAAGAGTGACATGTATGAATAAAATATGAATGGTGGCTTTGCCACAAATACGATGTCAACTACATGATCATGCAAAGCAATATGACAATGATGAAGCGTGTCATAATAAACAGAACGGTGGAAAGTTGCATGGCAATATATCTCAGAATGGCTATGGAAATGCCATAATAGGTAGGTATGGTGGCTGTTTTGAGGAAGGTACATGGTGGGTGTATGGTACTAGAGAGGCTAACAATGGTGGAAGGGTGAGAGTGCGTATAATCCATGGACTCAACATTAGTCATAAAGAACTCACATACTTATTGCAAACATCTATTACTTATCGAAACGAAGTACTACGCGCATGCTCCTAGGGGGGTAGATTGGTAGGGAAAGACCATCGCTCGTCCTCGACCGCCACTCATAAGGCAGACAATCAATAAATAAATCATGCCCCAACTTCATCAGATAATGGTTCACCATACGTGCATGCTACGGGAATCACAAACTTTAACACAAGTATCTCTCAAATTCACAACTACTCTACTAGCATGACTCTAATATCACCATCTTCATATCTCAAAACAATCATAAGGAATCAAACTTCTCTTAGTATTCAATGCACTTTATATGAAAGTTTTTATTATATCCCTCTTGGATGTCTATCATATTAGGACTAAATTCATAATCAAAGCAAATTAACGTGCTCTTTAAGACTATCAAAATAATATAAGTGAAGCAAGAGAGTTCATCTCTTTCTTCAAAAATAAAACTACCATCATGCTCTAAAAAGATATAAGTGAAGCACTAGAGCAAAAAAAACTACTCCAAAAGATATAAGTGAAGATCAATGAGTAGTCAAATAATTATGTAACTATGTGAAGACTCTCCAAAATTTAAGAATTTCAGATCTTGGGACATTATTCAAACAACAAGCAAAACAAAATAAAACAAAATGACGCTCCAAGCAAAACACATATCATGTCGTGAATAAAAATATAGCTCCAAGTAAAGTTATCGATGAACGAAGACGAAAGAGGGGGTGCCATCCAGGGCATGATGAGGATACAGACCTGGGGTAGGGTCATAGGCTTGGCATATACGTCTTACCCAAGGTCACTACCCTAGAAGATAAGAAGTCCAAGAGGCAACGAAGAACCCCCAGTCAGAGATGTTGAGTGCAATCCACTCGACCAGTCATATCACCCGGGCGTCCCCCTGCCTGTTGTCACTCGACCATATGAGGAATCACTCAACCTACTGAAGGCCAGGAGTCACTCAGCATTGCAATGGTCGGACATTCACTACGTAGGCTTTAAGATCATTAATAACACTTAAGGCTGGCGTTATCAGTAATGCCCCTACTTTATGTACATTAAGTCCTTTGTAATGGAGGATGGCTGGGGTCCTGGCACACTCTATATAAGCCACCCCCTCCTCTGGGACAAGGGTTCGCACCCTCTATAACACCACACACATATAATCCAGTCGACCGCCTCCGGGCACCGAGACGTAGGGCTATTACTTCCTCCGCGAAGGGCCTGAACTCGTAAATCTTGTGTGTACACCTTCGCCATAGCGGAGATCTTGCCTCTTCATACCTACCCCCCTTTCTACTGTCAGTCTTAGAACCACGACAGTTGGCGCCCACTATGGGGCAGGTGTCTTAGCGACTTGTTGGTGAAGTTGCAATTTTTCTGATCCCCATCATCATGATTTCCGGCGGTGGATTGGCTGAGGGCCGTGAGATCCGTCTCGGCGTGCTCGTTTTCATCGCTGACGACTCCGCTTGGCTTCAGGAAGCTCCCCTTGACGTCGAGGCGCTCCCCGTCCGAGGGGCGACGCACTTTCACGCGTGCGTTCGCGGTGTCCTTCTCCAGCAGCCGTCGACCTAGTATCGGTCGACTCCGATGGTGTCTTCTCTCCCCACTTTTCGCCGCCGCAAGCGATCCGGTCAGTCGCGGCTTCAGCGGTGGGTGAAACACGTGGTGGCTCGACATTCGGCCACCCATCAAGTCACGGCAATCGAGCCCGACGAAACTCTCCACGGCATGTTCGATCTGTCGACTGGCTCCGCCGAGACCGCATCCGAGTGCGATAGCAGTGACCCTGCTGCTGAAGTCTTGATGGTCAATGGACCATGTAGTCCGCCTAGTTTCCGCCGTGAAGACAGCGGGGATGGTGGCGGCGATCCATCGCGCGTCCACGAGGAGTACCATCCCGAACCCCTCTCTTCACAGTAGAGGGAAGAACTTCGTCGCCGCAACATGGATGCACTCCACACACCCATCGTTGGAGAAACCCCTGAGGCTCGGGCCTTGGAAGAGGTGTGCTTGGCTAATTTGGCTGAGCACACTCGACTGGAGAACCTTCAGCACGCTCTCGATGAGCATGCTCGGGAGCGGATCCCTGAGTCTAGTCGACAACAGATTTTCCCGCCTCCACCTAAGGTATACCGCACTCCGATTCAAAATCTCACAGCTACGGCCCAAATAGCAGAGTCAATTCAACCTTCCCAGTCGGAGGCTGGCAGAGGTTTGATGCAGATCCGGGCCTTACTCCGGGCAGCAGCAGAACACAACATAGTAGTGTCTCAGTCGCGGAATAGGATTCATAGCAAATCCGTGGTAGCGGATACAGTTCAGTCAGCCCACAATCCAAGATCGCCCCTGTGGCATGAAGGCTGTGGGCAGTATGATCACCGAATCGACCGCGACAATCATCGTTGAGTGCCCACACCTCCTCCAAGGAGTGCATCATATGTGCCTCGACAGTACAATGATAGACACCGTCACAGTGGCGAGCGCAGAGCACCAGTCGACCCAAGAGAGCCAGGCTTTGATGCAAGATCTATCCTCATTCAAGGTCTAGTTGACCGGAACAGAGCGCATAGAGAAGACCCTAGTAGAGATCGTCCGACTGGCAGCAGAGTTCATGTTTCGGGTCCAGAGTGTTTCAGCAGAGCAATCAGGGCTGCAGTGATTCCTCCCAACTTCAGGTTGGCGACTGGAGTCAGTAAGTTCACTGGAGAGTCCAAGCCTGAAACTTGGCTTGAGGATTACCGAGTGGCTGTGTAGATTGGTGGCGGGAATGATGAAGTGGCAATGAAGCATCTTCCTCTGATGTTAGAAGGGTCGGCCAGAGCGTGCTTGACTCAGTTAGCCCCAGGCAGTATATACAGTTGGGAAGAGCTTGCTCGAGTGTTCGTCGGTACTTTTGAGGGCACTTGCAAGCGGCCAGCAGGGTTGACAGAGTTGTAGCATTGTGTGCAGAAACCGAGTGAGACTTTAAGGGATTTCATTCAGAGGTGGGCCACTTTGCATCACACCGTGGAAAATGTATCAGAGCATCAAGCAGTGTGTGCCTTCAAGGAAGGCGTTAAATACCGAGAGCTGGTCCTGAAGTTCGGTCGGACTGGAGATCGACTCTGACTCAGATGATGGAAATAGCCACCCGGTACGCTAACAGAGAAGAAGAGGATCGACTCAGCAGCAGAAAGGGTAAACCAGTCGGCCAAGATGCCGGTGGTGGTAATTCCAATCGGAAACAGAAACGTAAGGCCGGGCCTGCAGCACCCGGTGAGATCACAGCAGTGGTTCAAGGAAAGTTTAAAGGAAAACCTAAGGGGCCTGGACCCCTAAGAAGGTAAAGGATCAAGCAGGAAACGATGTGTTGGATTTACCATGTCACATCCATATGAAGAAAGATGAAGAGGGTAATCTGATTTACCCTAAGCACACCACTCGACAATGTCGACTCCTGATCCGGCAATTCTGAGAGAAATAGCCCAGTGAGAAGGAAAAAGAGTCGGACAAAGACGAGGACGAAGAGGAAGACGACGGTTATCCCAAAGTCAATTCCACCCTGATGATTTTTGCTGATGTTGAGAGCAAGAGTCGGTTGAAATTTATCAACAGAGAAGTGAATATGGTCGCTCCGGCGACAACGACCACATACCTGAAATGGTCGCAAACAACCATCACATTTGACCAGTCTGATTACCCGGCGTGTATAGCCACTCCTGGGAGGCGAGCGTTGGTGGTCGACATAGTGGTTGAAGGCACTCGACTGACCAAAGTGCTGATGGATGGTGGTAGAAGCCTAAATATCCTTTATGCTGAAACCTTGAAGGGGATGGGCATTTCGATGTCTAAAATTAGCAAGAGCAATATGAGCTTTCATGGTGTTATACCTGGAAAGAAAGACGAGTCACTCGGCCAGATCGCCCTTGACGCGGTTTTCGGTGATTCCAAGAATTACCGTAAGGAAAAGTTGACATTTGAAGTAGTGGATTTCCAGAGTGCTTATCATGCTATTCTGGGTAGGCCAGCCTATGCGCGTTTTATGGCTCGACCATGTTACGTGCACCTCAAGCTGAAGATGCCCGGTCCCAGAGGAGTGATCACAATCACTGGTAATCAGCAGAAGGCAGAAGAATGCTTCCAGAAGGGTTCCAAAATTGCCGATGCGCAAATGGCAGTAGTTGAATTTCAAGAGTATCAGAAGAATGCAGATCCGAGTGACTTGCTCCGAGCTAAGAAGCCTGCCACGGATTCTGCATTTCAGTCGTCTGGAGAGACGAAGCCGATTCATATCCACCCGACCGATCCCAATGCTGCACCGACTCATATCTCAACAACACTCGACAGCAAATAGGAAGAAGCGCTCATCCAGTTCCTCCGTGAGAACTGGGACATCTTTGCATGGAAACCTTCTGACATGCCCGGTGTACCCAGAGGACTGGTTAAGCACCGTTTGCGTGTCGATCCCAAGGTAAAACCCGTCAAAGAGCATCTTCGGCGGTCCGCCGTACAGAAGAGAAAAGCAATTGGCAAGGAAGTGGCTCGGCTCCTAGGAGCAGAGTTCATCCGAGAGATCTACCACTCCGAGTGGCTTGCCAATGTGGTCATGGTCCCTAAGAAGGATGATTCACTTCGTATGTGCATCGATTTCAAGCATATCAATCGGGCCTGCCCGAAAGATCATTTCCCCCTCCCCCGCATCGATCAGATTGTTGACTCGACTGCGGGGTGTGAGCGCTTGTCTTTTTTAGATGCATACTCCGGGTATCATCAGATCCGATTGTATGGTCCTGGTGAAATAAAAATAACTTTCATCACCCCATTCGGGTGCTTTTGCTATGTCACCATGCCATTTGGTCTTAAAAATGTCGGGGCCACATTCATGAGGATGATTCAGAAGTGCCTGCTCACTCAAATCAGTCGGAATGTGGAAGCATACATGGATGACATTGTGGTCAAGTCACGTAAAGGTTCCGACCTACTGACTGACCTTGTAGAAACTTTTGCCAACCTAAGAAGGTATGATATCAAGCTTAATCTGTCAAAGTGCACATTCGGAGTTCCAGGTGGAAAGTTACTCGGTTTCCTTGTTTCCGAATGGGGGATCGACGCAAATCCGGAAAAAGTTGATACCATCCTCCGAATGAAACGCCATGTGCGTGTGCATGACGTTCAGAACCTTACTAGTTGTTTGGCCGCCTTGAGTCGATTCATTTCTCGTCTCGGTGAAAAGGCCTTACCTCTTTACCGATTGATGAAGAAATTCGATAAGTTCGAGTGAACTGATGAAGCTGACGCTACGTTTGCAGAGCTTAAAACCCTGCTTTCCACCCAACCGGTGCTTGTTGCACCAATTAGCAAAGAGCCTTTACTACTTTATATTGCAGCCACTGGACAAGTTGTCAGTACATTACTCACGGTCGAGCGGGAAGAAGGAAAGGCTTACAAAGTTCAGCGCCCTGTGTATTATCTCTCTAAAGTTTTGACTCCATCCAAGCAAGGGTATCCACATTATCAGAAGCTTGTCTATGGAATCTACATGACCATGAAGAAGGTTGCACACTATTTCTCTGATCACTCCATTACAGTCGTCAGCGAAGCTCCCTTATCTGAAATTCTGAACAACAGAGATGCAACTGGTCGAGTGGCAAAATGGGCGATTGAACTCCTTCCATTGGATATCAAGTTTTTAGGCAAAGAAAGCTATCAAGTCCCAAGCAATCGCAGATTTCCTTGCCGAGTGGATTGAGCAGCAACTGCCGACTCAAGTTCACTTGAAACATTGGACCATGTTCTTCAATGGCTCCAAGATGCTGAACGGCTCCGGTGCTGGGGTAGTGTTGGTATCCCCCCGTGGAGACAAGCTTAGCTATGTTCTCCAGATTCATTTTGACTCTTCCAACAATGAAGCTGAATATGAAGCACTTTTTACAGGTTGCGTATGGCCATTTCACTCGACGTCCATTGCCTTATGTTCTACGGTGACTCGGATTTAGTGGTTAATCAAGTGATGACAGAATGGGATGTCAGGAGCCCAGCCATGACTGGTTATTGCAATGCAGTAAGAAAACTGGAAAAGAAGTTTGAAGGGTTGGAGCTTCACCATATACCCCGACTGGAAAATCAAGCCGCAGATGAATTGGCAAAGATAGGATCTAAGAGAGAGGCCATTCCCAGCAATGTGTTTTTGGAGCATATTCATTCACCTTCAGTTCAGGAAGATCCTTTCACTGAAGAGTCCCCACAGCCTAAGAGCGCCACAGATGCGACTGAAGTCGAAATCCCAGTCGTGCTCGACTTAGTCATGGAGGTTTTGGTCATCACTCCCAACTAGATAGTGGCATCCATCGCGTACATTCTTAGGAAAGAACTTCCACATGATGAAGAAGAGGCTCGACAGATTGTCCGGTGATCTAAAGCCTTTACTGTGATAAAAGGTCAGTTGTTCAGAGAAAGTGTAACTGGAGTCTGCCAGAATGCATCACGCCAGAAGAAGGCCGAATGATCCTCAATGATATTCACTCGGGGACCTGTGGTCACCATGCGTCCTCTCGGACCATCGTGGCCAAAGCATACTGAGACGGATTTTACTGGCCACATGCCAACGAGATGGCAAAAGAAATAGTAGACAAATGTGAAGGCTGTCAGTTCTACTCCAACATGTCCCATAAGCCTGCGTCAGCTCTGAAGACTATTCCACTCATCTGGCCTTTCGCTGTCTGGGGATTGGATATGGTTGGACCTCTGAGGACTGGCAAGAGTGGATTTACCCATGTGCTGGTAGCAGTCGACAAGTTTAGCAAATGGATTGAAGCCAAGCCCATTAAAAACCTTGAAGCGAGTACAACTGTAAGCTTCATCAGAGAATTGACATTCAGATATGGTGTTCCACACATCATCATCACGGATAATGGGTCAAACTTCGACTCCGACGAGTTTAGGGCCTTTTGTGCTTCCCAAGGCACAAGGGTGGATTACGCTTTAGTCGCCCATCCTCAGTCGAATGGGCAGGCTGAAAGAGCAAATGGATTGATTCTCAAAGGACTGAAACCCCGATTGATGCGTGACCTCAAGCATGCAACAGGATCCTGGGTCGACGAACTTTCATCAGTACTTTGGGGATTCAGGACAACTCTTAATCGGTTGACTGGACGGACTCCATTCTTCTTAGTCTATGGAGCCGAAGTTGTTCTCCTGAGTGATTTGCTTCACAATGCGCCCCGTGTCAGCACCCCGACTCGATGTCACATCGATCTAGCCGGTAGCACTTCATATCACTTTGCGGCCTCACGCACGGTATTCCCACGGGTGTCGCCTTACCTTTGCCCGGGACCGTTTGCGCCTTTTGGCTCACGTATATGATAGTGTCGCTAGCATCCATATGATAAAGAGCCCGGGCTGACATGACTAGTCGTAAACCCAAAGTGGCACAGACTTACAGGGACAGGCATCCATGACCCAGCTTCGAACGTGTCGGTCATCAGCAAGTGGGTCCGGGCTGTAGCACTGGGCTAGCAGGACTCCGGTAAACCGGGCTGTAGCGGGCTAACAGGACTCCGGTACTCAAAGCGTGACATTTCCCCGAAGGGACAGACACAGGAATGAAGAAGGACACATGCCGGCCAGCCTAAGTGTTCCAGAGCAGTAGCAAGCTACCATGGCTCAGCGGTAACACTAGGAGACATTTCCCGGTAAGAGAGGCTACTAAAGATAAACAACTAGATAGTCAGATCCCACACATACCAAGCATTTCAATCATACACACAATATGCTCGATATGTGTAAATACAACGGAGCATCACAACATGACTCTATGACACAAGTACTTTATTTAAGGCTCAGGGAGCCATACATATCATACACACAGGTACGGGTCTCACGACCCAACATACAAGTCATACAGTCATACAAGCCAACAGCGGAAGTAATTTGTCTGAGTACAGACAACTAGTAAAATAAAAGAGGCTTGGAAGCCTAACTATACTATGTGGTCCATCACAAGCTCAGGGTCACCACCTGGGTCTTTAGCCTACTCGTTGATGTCAACGTCTACATAGAACCCATCAGAAGGGGTTGCAGCGTCTTCTGTAAAAATGTAGATTATAGCAACATGAGTACAAAGGTACTCAGCAAGACTTACATCAGATCCTACATACATGCATAGTATCAAGAAGGGTCGGTGGAGTTATTGCAGTAAGCCAGCTTTGACTCTTGGCTAGACTATCCTACGATACTCCATTTGAAATAGTTTTGCGCACACGAGTCCACTATTCACCACTTCAATACACTACCGAGGATCCACCTCCGTCTTCCTACGGAAGAGCCATCCTCGGCACTCACACTTGTCTTGAGGCTTTTAACAGTTTCCATTTACTTGTCTATGAACTGTATAGGCAACCAAGTAGTCCTTTACCGCGGACGCGGCTATTCGAATAGATCATGTTAACCCTGCAGGGGTGTACTTCTTCATACATGTTTCCACCACTTAGCGTCTGCACACGACATGTGCTCGGCAGACTTCAAGCGAAAGCCGACGTGGGTGTAGACCACGACCTACCTAAACACTTAAGCCTCTAGTCCAGGTTTATCGCCTATTCAGGTTCCATCCGCAGGGAGTCCGGCCGAGGTTTCCCATACGGCCCCGAACGATGTGAACAGGGTTCCCGAGATACCTAACGGGTATTCGGTACACCGTGCCACGTACCTACCGCATCACAGCCCACCCCTACGGTCAGCGCTGTCCACGGCCTCCAGTAGGCTACAAACACCAGAAACTACTTGCAACTCCTGGACAGAGAGCTAAGGTGAATAAGAAGTCGAGCGGGGTCATATTTCAGGGCCCAATGTATGGTAGTAGCTGATTCTTAAATCACACATACAGATCTCAGTGCCTAAGGTCGGCTTCAATGAAACAACCCACCATGTACTCCTACATGGCCTCTCATCGATACCTTTACCAAATCGTGTTCACCACACCACTCTCATTACCGACATAATCATTTCACTCTAGCCCATCACCCAGATGAACCAGACCTGACACGACTCTAAGCATAGCAGGCATAGCAAGGTAGGAACAACACATACATAGGGCTCAATCAAC
The DNA here is from genome assembly GCF_018294505.1 of Triticum aestivum. Lineage (NCBI taxonomy): Eukaryota > Viridiplantae > Streptophyta > Magnoliopsida > Poales > Poaceae > Triticum > Triticum aestivum. Next base: position 80,264,624 of record NC_057801.1, on the reverse strand, counting down.
TCCTACACATGCTAGTGGGTTTCATCTAGTTACTGTGGCAATGACAGGTCATGCAGAGGAAATGGGTTCAACTACCGTAGCACACAGCAGTTTGAATCGCGTTGTCTTAATGCAGTAAAAGAGAGCAGGAGCGAGAACATGGGATTGTATCGATATGATCAAATGGTTGGTTGCTTGCCTGATGGTTCGTTGCACGGATACGGTTCTTCGCTAGGGTAATCACGGTACTCCTCGGGAACAGATCCTGTCGCAAAGGATACCGATACACAACATTACCAAACAATATGCAACAATATGATGCATGCATGGAACATGGCAATATGAGTGTGTTGGGCTAATGCAACTAAAGCCAGTAGGGTTTGAGCAAATTTGAATCAAAGATTCAAATTTCAAATTCAAATATGGCCTTTTAAAGTGCCTTTTCTTATTCTGATTAAAACATCAATTTAACTTGTTTGATCATGCATGAAAATAGTACAGATGGATAGATTGGATTTTTCTGATCATTTTTCATATATAATTTGTCCAATTTGGAGTTACAGAATAAAAGTTATGAATTTTTGAAGTTTAAATAATATTCTGAATTTCCTGATTTAATTTAAATCCAGAAATATCATTTACTGCGTCAGCCTGACATCACAGTGACATCAGCAGGTCAACAGAGCTGGCTCGGGTCAAACCTGACGTGTGGGGTCCACACGTCAGTGTCACAGGGGCTAATCCCGCGTTGACCCCGGGCTGGTTAGCTTTGACTAAGCCCTGGGCCCACTTGTCAGCGTCTGTAGGTGGTGGTTTAGTGGCTAATTAACTAGGCCACGTCAGCTCGCCGGAGTTCTGGCCGGCGGCGACCAACAGTGCGGCGGCGATAGTGGTTTTGGTCGTTTCGGCCACCAAATGGACCGCGGAGATCACCGGAGTGAAGCTGAGGACGACCCGCGGCTCTTGGCGGAGTCCGTTGGGGTCGGGGTGGCCGGAGTTGACGGCGGTGAGCTCGGTTGCGGCCGCCGGGGTTCGGTCGTGCACGGGAACGGTGCTGGAGCTCGAAGTCGAGCAAAGTGAGGCGCTAGGGATGCTCTACTGGGTTCTGTGAACGCGTTGGACTCGCCGGGGTGACCAAATGGTCACCGGAGCTGCGTCGACGGCGAGCTCGGCGACGGCGGAGGTTCGGCCGTGGTGGGAAGGAGGCTACGGTGAGGGAACGAGGGGGAGAAGAGGGGGAAACGGTGGCGTAGCTCACCGCGGTTGCAGTGGGCGTCGAAGCGGGCTCGGGGACGCGCTGGAGACGGCGAATTCGTCGACGACGGTGGTCGGAGCCCGAAGAGGGGAACGGCGACGTGGCGGCGATGCAGGGCTTCCGGGGACTCGTGGAGCGGTGGGGAGGAAGAGGGAGTTGTGGCGGAGCTTCTGAGCTACTCGGGGGAGCGAGGGGTGGCCGGAGACAGTGGCTACGGCGAACGGCGGCGACGGTGTGCTTCGGCCGAGAGCGAGAGAGAGCGAGGGAGAAACGGGGGAGAGTGAGCGAGAGCAGGGGGAGAGGCGTGGCGTCGTCCAGGGCGTCGAGCGAGGAGGGGAGGCCAGGCAAGCAGGCGAGCAGGTGGCGTGGCGCGGTGGCGCGCGCGCGCGCCGGCCACACTCCCCTCCCTCTGTCTGGACGAAGACGACAGAGGAGGGAGGTGGGCTGGGCTGGCTGGGCCAGCCAGCTGGCTGGGCCGCACAGTGGAGGAGCCCAGGTAGGTTTTTCCCCCCTTCTATTTATTTTCTGTTTTCTGTTTTATTTAATACTTCTGCAACTGTGTTGAATTAATTAAAATACCTAGGCAACTCCAAAATTCACCAAACTACTCCTGGTCCATAGTTGGATTATTTCCAACATGAAACATTTTAGTTTGGAGATATTTGAGCATTTAAATATTTTATATTATTTTAAATGCCCAAATTCAAATAGTTATGATTTAATTCAAAAACCCTAGGATGGCCTAGAAAAATGTGCACCACTTTTATCAGAGGTTCTGAACCAAGGCTAAAATGATGGACATTTTAGAAGGGCATTTCAGGTTCATTGAAAAATTATTTTAGTAACCCTAGTTGGTTTCAGAGGGGACTGGGGGTTCTGTCATCCCCATTTCAAGTTTCTGATGAAAGAGTAAACATGATGCAACACTCTAATGCATGACTAGCTAGGGTGTGACAACTCACCCCCACTCAAAAGAATCTCGTCCCGAGATTTGGGTTCCTCCGAGAAGAAGGCGGGATATTCGAGTCGAAGACGATCCTCCCTTTCCCAAGTTGCTTCATCTTCAGAGTGATGCGACCATTGAACCTTGAGAAACTTGATATTATGACGTCGCGTGGTACGTTCGGTTTGATCGAGGATGCGAATGGGGTACTCTCGATATGTAAGATTATCTTGGAGATCAAGCGTTTCGTGGTCCACTTCACGGATAGGATCCGAGAAGCAACGTCTGAGTTGAGAAACGTGGAAGACATCGTGAACTCTGGAGAGGTGCGGAGGTAGTTCCAATTGGTAGGCAACTTCTCCTCGTTTGGCAAGAATGCGAAAAGGTCCAATGTAACGAGGAGCCAATTTGCCTTTGATACCGAAACGATGGGTTCCCTTCAGAGGGGTGACCCGAAGGTAAGCCTTCTCGTCAACCTCGAAAGTCATAGCCTTATGTTTTCGGTCATATTGACTCTTTTGACGGGATTGGGCTGTTTTCAACTTTTCACGAACGATACGAACTTGTTCTTCTGCTTCCTGAATCATATCCGGGCCAAAGAATTGTCTTTCCCCGGTCTCTGACCAGTTAAGGGGTGTTCGACATCGTCGTCCATAGAGAACTTCAAAAGGGGCTTTACCCAAGCTAGATTGATAGCTGTTGTTGTAAGCGAATTCGGCAAATGGAAGGCACTTCTCCCAGTCCATTCCGAAAGAGATAACGGAGGCTCGAAGCATGTCTTCTAGAATTTGGTTGACGCGTTCCACTTGACCACTTGACTGAGGGTGGAAAGCGGTGCTAAAGGAGAGACGGGTTCCCATAGCATTTTGGAAACTTTCCCAAAATCGAGAGGTGAAAAGACTTCCTCGATCCGAATTGATTTCCAAAGGAACACCATGGAGAGACACTATCCGGGAGATGTATAAATCTGCCAGTTGGCTAGCGGTTATACTCTCACGAACAGGTAGGAAATGAGCTACTTTGGAAAGACGATCGACCACGACGAAAATAGCATTATTCCCTCTCTTGGTCCTGGGAAAACCGGTAATGAAATCCATACTAATTTTATCCCATTTCCATTCAGGAATAGCTAAGGGTTGAAGGGTGCCAGCAGGTCGTTGATGCTCTGCTTTTACACGACGACAGACGTCGCAATTTGCAATATACTGAGCAATTTCTCTCTTCATCCTAGTCCACCAGAACCTCTGGCGTAGGTCCTGATACATCTTAGTACTACCGGGATGAATAGTGAGAGGAGATTCATGGGCCTCCTTAAGGATCAACTGCCGCAGATGCTGGTTCTTGGGAACCACTAGACGATTCTCAAAGTACACAACACCATGATCATTTGTGGAGAAACAACTAGCACCTCCGCTAGCAATGTTCTCTTTGATTTTAGATATTCCCTTATCTCGCTTTTGGGCAGCGATGATTTGATCCGTAAGAGTAGGTTTTGCCACCAAGGTGGAGAGAAAACCTTGAGGAACAATGTGAAGGTTAAGCTTTCGAAATTCCTCATGGAGAAACGGTTGACTTTGTTGTAACATCAGGTTGTTACAATAAGATTTACGACTTAGCGCATCAGCCATGACGTTGGCTTTCCCTGGGGTATAGGTTATTCCTAAGTCGAAGTCTGTGATCAATTCAACCCAACGTCTCTGTCTGAGATTCAAATCCGGCTGGGTGAAAATGTACTTCAGACTTTGGTGATCAGTGAATATTTCGCAACGATTACCGAGGAGGTAATGTCGCCAGGTCTTAAGTGCATAGACTACGGCTGCAAGTTCTAGATCATGAGTAGGATAATTCTCCTCATGTGGGTGCAATTGCCGTGAAGCGTAAGCAATTACGTGTCGATCTTGCATAAGAATGCAACCTAGTCCTTGTCGCGAGGCGTCGCAGTAGATAACGAAGTCCTTGGAGAAGTCTGGCGGTACCAGTACGGGAGCAGAGGTCAGGCGTCTTTTCAGTTCCTGAAAACTGTGCTCACATTGTGGAGTCCATTCGAACTTCTTATCTTTCTTGAGGAGTTCGGTTAGAGGTTTAGCAACTTTGGAGAAGTTCTCGACAAAGCGACGGCAATAGCTCGCTAAGCCTAGAAAACTCCGAACTTGCTTGACCGATTCGGGTGGAGTCCAATCAAGGACGGCTTGAACTCGCTCAGGGTTAACCGCAATACCTTTACCAGATATTACATGACCCAGATAGGTCACTTCTGGCAACCAGAATTCACATTTAGAAAATTTGGCATAAAGGCGATGCTCTCGAAGTTTCTGCAACACTAGTCTTAGATGTTCGGCATGTTCTTCCTCGTTCTTGGAGTAGATGAGTATATCATCGAGATAAACTACGACGAATTTATCCAAATACTCCATGAAAATTGAGTTCATTAACCGAGAAAAGGTGGCTGGAGCGTTGGTTAAACCGAAAGACATGACGGTGTACTCGTATTGGCCGTAACGAGTAACAAAGGCCGTTTTAGGAATGTCCCCGTTTCTGATTTTGATTTGATGGTAGCCCAACCTCAAATCCATCTTAGAGAAGACTGAAGATCCAGCGAGCTGATCATACAGGTCGTTGATCCTGGGAAGTGGATATTTGTTCTTGATCGTGACCAAATTGACAGGTCGGTAATCTACAACCATCCGGTCCGTACCATCCTTTTTCTTAACGAATAGGACGGGGCAAGCCCACGGAGATGAACTAGGGCGGATGAAACCCTTTTTCAAGGATTCATCGAGTTGCTTCTTAAGCTCGGCTAGTTCTAGGGGTGCCATCTTATAAGGCCTTCTAGCAATCGGAACGGTTCCTGGGAATGAGGTCTATTACGAACTCAACATCCCTGTCAGGTGGAACACCTGGCAATTCCTCTGGAAAGACATCCGGGAAGTCACGGACTACCGGAACGTCCTCAAGGTCTGGTAAAGGGCTGGCGTTAAGAGAATATAATTGTCGCTTGGCTATTCGGGTCAAGACATTGACTATCTTTCCCGAAGGATGGGTGAGTTGAACAGTCCTAGAGAAGCAATCAATTTTGGCTTGATGAGCTGACATCCAGTCCATACCCAAAATGATATTAATATCTGAAGATTTAAGGGCTATCAAAGATGCGAGAAAAACAAGTCTGTCGACTTGGATTTCATTTCCATGGCTTACTCTAGAAGTTTGCCATTTGGATCCCGGAGTTTGAATTACCATAGAGGATGGCAAGTCACAGAATGCAACGTTATGCAAACGAGCATAATTTTCAGATATAAAAGAATGAGAGGCTCCGGTATCGAAAAGAACAGATGCCGGGTGGCAATTAACAAGAAGCGTACCGAGAACGACGTTGGGATCTTCTTGAGCTTCTTCGGCAGAGACACAGTTGACATGGCCACGTGAAGCGGTGACCGGTTTAGCATGGAATACTTTCCCTGTCGGCTTGCCACGGCCAACAGCTTTAGCAGATTGATTGGGGTTGGTCTGGGGACACTCACGCATATAATGACCAGATTCCCCACACTTGAAACAAGTCACGGAACTGGTACGTGGAGGAGCATTATTGGTTGGACCCCCATAGGGCTTAGCTGGAGCAGACTGTTGAGCGGGGCGAGGCGCCTGGAAAGATGGCCTCGGTGTGAACCTGGGTGGCAAGGCGGTGTTGGGTACCCACACGCGGCGCTTCTGAGGACCAGCACCGGATGAGGAACCCATGTCACGTCCATGCTTGCGTGTTGCGTCATAGTCTGTCTGACCAGTTTCAGCACTGATGGCTTTGTTGACAAGTTTCGGAAAAGATGTGCACTCATGCAGACGGAGGTCGCGGCGAAGCTCAGGACTAAGGCCCTTGCGGAACCTTGCTTGCTTCTTGGCGTCAGTAGACACTTCCTCAGTTGCATATCGGGCGAGCTTACCAAACTCTCTGCTATAGGCATCCACAGAAAGTCGGCCTTGGGTGAAATTGCAAAATTCTTCACGCTTACGGTCCATGAGACCCTCCGGAATGTGATGTTCACGGAAAGCCTCGCTGAACTCAGCCCAAGTAGTGACATGGCCCGCTGGGCGCATAGCTCCATAATTCTCCCACCAAAGACTGGCGGGGCCTTCAAGATGATATGCGGCAAAGGTGACCTTGTCAGCCTCCGCTACCAGCGCGGAACGCAGCTTGTGAGAAATACTGCGAAGCCAGTCATCAGCGTCGAGAGGCTCGACGGAGTGGTGGAACGTGGGTGGATGCAATTTGATAAAATCGCTGAGTGACACCACGTTAGCCCTCTGATGGTGTGCTGTATTCTGTTCAATACGCTCCAACAAACGGTTTGTCTCCCGCTTGTTTCTCTCAGCTTCCATCATCACCTCGGCTAGTGAAGGAGGATGAGGCAGATTTTCATTCCTGGCTTCACTGCCTTCGGCCTGCTCTTGGGAAGCAGGATTAGCGCGTGTGTTGACCATCCTAGGTAAACAAGACAATGATTTAGTCAGAATGTTGAGATTCCGACATGGGATACATAATGTAAGAAATAACTCGGAATGCAAGATGATCATCCGTATGACATGGTAGATACAGAAACTGCTTCTTTATTCCATCGTCATACACACCATACAAGGTTTAGTACAAGCCAAGCAAAGTACTAATACGGTGAAAAGAGGATTACATCTCATCGGAGGCATTCCAAGCTCCTATACATTATTTTTCTACATCTCCGGAAGAGTACAAACTAGTGGTACTACTACTAACTCAGACCGATCCGTAGTAGTCCTCGTAGAAGTCACCTCCATAGCCTGGAAGTTCAACATGATCATCCGGAAACAGACGGTCTCGCGGAGCTTGTGGACCATAGGGGCTAGGATGAGGCCTTGGACCAACAAACGGTGGCCTGCGGGGACCGCGAGGTGGGGTGATGCCTCCTACATCACGCCAAACCATCACGTCTGGCAGAGCAGATCTCACAGGATAGAGATCGCGCATATCTGAATATCCAGCTTGCACCGCCGGTGCGAACCGAGTCAAAGTGGCCCAGTGGTCAGCACGGGTATTGAAGAGCTCTAACCTTAAGGCCCGATTTTCACGGTCCTTATCCTCGAGCATCTCAGCAGTGGTGCGAGTCCGTGAATCCTCCTGAGTGGAGTCAGCATAGATAGCCTGGAGATACCCTTGTGCTCCCGGAAGTGATCCTGGCATATACCGGAAGTCAGAGTCCCGAAATAACCCAGATCTGACTCGCATAATGGTCATCATAGAGTAGGCGGCATCCTGCACAGCCATCTCGATAGTAACCCCGAGTCCATAGGAGCAGTGAAGAGGCTCAGTGGATCCAGGATAAGATGGAAATATCCTGACAGTGCAGAGATACTGGCTTTGATTAAAATCTCGGAATTGCTCTTCGACCGTGTACTCAGGATACCAGCGGTATCCAGCCTCAGTCATTACCCTGACCAACTTAGCAGTATGGCCGGGTACATCTAGGCATCGAGTCAGGCGAACCACTTGATTGAGGTCGCGAGTGGCCATCTGAAAGCATAATCATAATGCAAAGGCATTAGAATTTCTAGCAAAATTTCGGCAGCATAACAGCTGTAAATGCTCAAAAAGGATATTGAGACATTTGACAAAGGATTTCGTACACACTCAACATCATCATATCAAGTCTTGAAACCATTCCTACAACATAATGTGGTAGAAGAACTGAGCTAGGCTGATAACCATCAAACTTATAAGGTACTACTGATTAGTAACACGTGAACCTGATAGAGAGAACAGATCCTAATTCCTTAACCCCCGGTGGAAGAATGGACTGACTCAGATCAGAAAGTCATAAGGTATAAGGAGTAAAAAGAGCCTTACGTTCCATCCCACAAGCAATTCCCCTACATATAACTAAAGAATTTCTAGACTCAACATCGACCAGTTTGGCTTGGAGAACCTACAGGCAGTCCGGCTCTGATGCCAACGCTGTCAGGACCCCGACTCGATGTCACATCGATCTAGCCGGTAACACTTCATATCACTTTGCGGCCTCACGCACGGTATTCCCACGGGTGTCGCCTTACCTTTGCCCGGGACCGTTTGCGCCTTTTGGCTCACGTATATGATAGTGTCGCTAGCATCCATATGATAAAGAGCCCGGGCTGACATGACTAGTCGTAAACCCAAAGTGGCACAGACTTACAGGGACAGGCATCCATGACCCAGCTTCGAACGTGTCGGTCATCAGCAAGTGGGTCCGGGCTGTAGCACTGGGCTAGCAGGACTCCGGTAAACCGGGCTGTAGCGGGCTAACAGGACTCCGGTACTCAAAGCGTGACATTTCCCCGAAGGGACAGACACAGGAACGAAGAAGGACACATGCCGGCCAGCCTAAGTGTTCCAGAGCAGTAGCAAGCTACCATGGCTCAGCGGTAACACTAGGAGACATTTCCCGGTAAGAGAGGCTACTAAAGATAAACAACTAGATAGTCAGATCCCACACATACCAAGCATTTCAATCATACACACAATATGCTCGATATGTGTAAATACAACGGAGCATCACAACATGACTCTATGACACAAGTACTTTATTTAAGGCTCAGGGAGCCATACATATCATACACACAGGTACGGGTCTCACGACCCAACATACAAGTCATACAGTCATACAAGCCAACAGCGGAAGTAATTTGTCTGAGTACAGACAACTAGTAAAATAAAAGAGGCTTGGAAGCCTAACTATACTATGTGGTCCATCACAAGCTCAGGGTCACCACCTGGGTCTTTAGCCTACTCGTTGATGTCAACGTCTACATAGAACCCATCAGAAGGGGTTGCAGCGTCTTCTGTAAAAATGTAGATTATAGCAACATGAGTACAAAGGTACTCAGCAAGACTTACATCAGATCCTACATACATGCATAGTATCAAGAAGGGTCGGTGGAGTTATTGCAGTAAGCCAGCTTTGACTCTTGGCTAGACTATCCTACGATACTCCATTTGAAATAGTTTTGCGCACACGAGTCCACTATTCACCACTTCAATACACTACCGAGGATCCACCTCCGTCTTCCTACGGAAGAGCCATCCTCGGCACTCACACTTGTCTTGAGGCTTTTAACAGTTTCCATTTACTTGTCTATGAACTGTATAGGCAACCAAGTAGTCCTTTACCGCGGACGCGGCTATTCGAATAGATCATGTTAACCCTGCAGGGGTGTACTTCTTCATACATGTTTCCACCACTTAGCGTCTGCACACGACATGTGCTCGGCAGACTTCAAGCGAAAGCCGACGTGGGTGTAGACCACGACCTACCTAAACACTTAAGCCTCTAGTCCAGGTTTATCGCCTATTCAGGTTCCATCCGCAGGGAGTCCGGCCGAGGTTTCCCATACGGCCCCGAACGATGTGAACAGGGTTCCCGAGATACCTAACGGGTATTCGGTACACCGTGCCACGTACCTACCGCATCACAGCCCACCCCTACGGTCAGCGCTGTCCACGGCCTCCAGTAGGCTACAAACACCAGAAACTACTTGCAACTCCTGGACAGAGAGCTAAGGTGAATAAGAAGTCGAGCGGGGTCATATTTCAGGGCCCAATGTATGGTAGTAGCTGATTCTTAAATCACACATACAGATCTCAGTGCCTAAGGTCGGCTTCAATGAAACAACCCACCATGTACTCCTACATGGCCTCTCATCGATACCTTTACCAAATCGTGTTCACCACACCACTCTCATTACCGACATAATCATTTCACTCTAGCCCATCACCCAGATGAACCAGACCTGACACGACTCTAAGCATAGCAGGCATAGCAAGGTAGGAACAACACATACATAGGGCTCAATCAACTCCTACACATGCTAGTGGGTTTCATCTAGTTACTGTGGCAATGACAGGTCATGCAGAGGAAATGGGTTCAACTACCGTAGCACACAGCAGTTTGAATCGCGTTGTCTTAATGCAGTAAAAGAGAGCAGGAGCGAGAACATGGGATTGTATCGATATGATCAAATGGTTGGTTGCTTGCCTGATGGTTCGTTGCACGGATACGGTTCTTCGCTAGGGTAATCACGGTACTCCTCGGGAACAGATCCTGTCGCAAAGGATACCGATACACAACATTACCAAACAATATGCAACAATATGATGCATGCATGGAACATGGCAATATGAGTGTGTTGGGCTAATGCAACTAAAGCCAGTAGGGTTTGAGCAAATTTGAATCAAAGATTCAAATTTCAAATTCAAATATGGCCTTTTAAAGTGCCTTTTCTTATTCTGATTAAAACATCAATTTAACTTGTTTGATCATGCATGAAAATAGTACAGATGGATAGATTGGATTTTTCTGATCATTTTTCATATATAATTTGTCCAATTTGGAGTTACAGAATAAAAGTTATGAATTTTTGAAGTTTAAATAATATTCTGAATTTCCTGATTTAATTTAAATCCAGAAATATCATTTACTGCGTCAGCCTGACATCACAGTGACATCAGCAGGTCAACAGAGCTGGCTCGGGTCAAACCTGACGTGTGGGGTCCACACGTCAGTGTCACAGGGGCTAATCCCGCGTTGACCCCGGGCTGGTTAGCTTTGACTAAGCCCTGGGCCCACTTGTCAGCGTCTGTAGGTGGTGGTTTAGTGGCTAATTAACTAGGCCACGTCAGCTCGCCGGAGTTCTGGCCGGCGGCGACCAACAGTGCGGCGGCGATAGTGGTTTTGGTCGTTTCGGCCACCAAATGGACCGCGGAGATCACCGGAGTGAAGCTGAGGACGACCCGCGGCTCTTGGCGGAGTCCGTTGGGGTCGGGGTGGCCGGAGTTGACGGCGGTGAGCTCGGTTGCGGCCGCCGGGGTTCGGTCGTGCACGGGAACGGTGCTGGAGCTCGAAGTCGAGCAAAGTGAGGCGCTAGGGATGCTCTACTGGGTTCTGTGAACGCGTTGGACTCGCCGGGGTGACCAAATGGTCACCGGAGCTGCGTCGACGGCGAGCTCGGCGACGGCGGAGGTTCGGCCGTGGTGGGAAGGAGGCTACGGTGAGGGAACGAGGGGGAGAAGAGGGGGAAACGGTGGCGTAGCTCACCGCGGTTGCAGTGGGCGTCGAAGCGGGCTCGGGGACGCGCTGGAGACGGCGAATTCGTTGACGACGGTGGTCGGAGCCCGAAGAGGGGAACGGCGACGTGGCGGCGATGCAGGGCTTCCGGGGACTCGTGGAGCGGTGGGGAGGAAGAGGGAGTTGTGGCGGAGCTTCTGAGCTACTCGGGGGAGCGAGGGGTGGCCGGAGACAGTGGCTACGGCGAACGGCGGCGACGGTGTGCTTCGGCCGAGAGCGAGAGAGAGCGAGGGAGAAACGGGGGAGAGTGAGCGAGAGCAGGGGGAGAGGCGTGGCGTCGTCCAGGGCGTCGAGCGAGGAGGGGAGGCCAGGCAAGCAGGCGAGCAGGTGGCGTGGCGCGGTGGCGCGCGCGCGCGCCGGCCACACTCCCCTCCCTCTGTCTGGACGAAGACGACAGAGGAGGGAGGTGGGCTGGGCTGGCTGGGCCAGCCAGCTGGCTGGGCCGCACAGTGGAGGAGCCCAGGTAGGTTTTTCCCCCCTTCTATTTATTTTCTGTTTTCTGTTTTATTTAATACTTCTGCAACTGTGTTGAATTAATTAAAATACCTAGGCAACTCCAAAATTCACCAAACTACTCCTGGTCCATAGTTGGATTATTTCCAACATGAAACATTTTAGTTTGGAGATATTTGAGCATTTAAATATTTTATATTATTTTAAATGCCCAAATTCAAATAGTTATGATTTAATTCAAAAACCCTAGGATGGCCTAGAAAAATGTGCACCACTTTTATCAGAGGTTCTGAACCAAGGCTAAAATGATGGACATTTTAGAAGGGCATTTCAGGTTCATTGAAAAATTATTTTAGTAACCCTAGTTGGTTTCAGAGGGGACTGGGGGTTCTGTCATCCCCATTTCAAGTTTCTGATGAAAGAGTAAACATGATGCAACACTCTAATGCATGACTAGCTAGGGTGTGACACCCCGGGTCGAGCTCTTCTCAGAAGAGGAAGCAGAACAGGCTCGGCAAGATGCAGTTGATCTCCTGGAAGAAGAAAGAGAGATGGCCTTGATTCGGTCGACCATCTATCAACAAGACCTGCGTCGATTCCACGCCAGAAACGTAAGGGGTCAGGCATTTCAGGAGGGAGACTTGGTTCTTCGAGTGGACCAGTAGAAACCACATAAGCTCGCTCCTGCTCGGGAAGGCCCCTTCGTCGTCACCAAAGTGCTCCACAATGGAGCATATCGTCTTTTCAACATCGAGCACAATAAAGATGAGCCACGCACTTGGAATGCGGAGCGGCTCCGCCCCTTTTACTCTTAAGCATTCAGACTGTTGAGATGTAATAACAAATACATTTTAGGTTGATTATCAAAGACATAATTTTACAATTTTCTGAATGATTGTTGTTCATTTTTACATGTTCTAAAATCCCCCAGTGGGTGCCTTAGCTGCGAATCCCTTTCGCCTAAGTTGAAAAGAAAAATCCTACCGATCAAGTGGTGAGCCAGCCTCTCACTCGGAGGCTTAGCTGCGAATCCGTTTCGCCTAAGTTTGAAAAATCCTACCGGGTGGAGAGCCAGCCTCTCACTCGGAGGCTTACCTTCGAATCCGTTTCGCCTAAGTTTGAAAAATCCTACTGAGTGGAGAGTCAACCTCTCACTCGGAGGCTTAGCTGCAGTCCAGTACTTGCCTAAGTGTTAAAAAATCCTACCGAGTGGTGAGCCAGCCTCTCACTCGGGGGCTTAGCTGCAGTCTAGTACTCGCCTAAGTTTGAAAAACCCAACCGAGCGGTACGGGTCGACCATGACCCCTCCCCCCGGGGTTGCACCGTCAAGAAGAAGGACGAGATTGTGCGAGCGATCCTCTCACTTGAGGGCTTAGCTGCAGTCCAGTACTTGCCTAAGTTTGAAAAATCCTACCCAGTGGTGAGAAATCCTCTCACTCGGAGGCTTAGCTGCAGTCCAGTACTCGCCTAAGTGTAAAAAATCCTACCGAGTGGCGAGCAATACTCTCACTCGGGGGCTTAGCTGCAGTCCAGTACTCGCCTAAGTGTAAAAAATCCTACCGAGTGGTGGGAAATCCTCTCACTCAGGGGCTTAGCTGCAGTCCAGTACTCGCCTAAGTGTAAAAAATCCTACTGAGTGGCAGGCAACCCTCTCACTCGGGGGCTTAGCTGCAGTCCAGTACTCGCCTAAGTGTAAAAAATCCTACCGAGTGGTGGGAAATCCTCTCACTCGGGGGCTTAGCTGCAGTCCAGTACTCGCCTAAGTGTAAAAAATCCTACTGAGTGGCAGGCAACCCTCTCACTCGAGGGCTTAGCTGCAGTCCAGTACTCGCCTAAGTGTAAAAAATCCTACCGAGTGGCGAGCCATCCTCTCACTCGGGGGCTTAGTTGCAGTCCAGTACTCGCCTAAGTTTGAAAAACCCAACCGAGTGATACGGGTCGACCACGACCCCTCCCCCTGGGGCTGCACCATCAAGAAGAAGGACGAGATTGTATGCACTGCCAAAGGCTCATCCAACAGCCGACGCCAAGGCAAGCTGCTTTCAGGAACATCAAGACCATTGCTGAATGACTCGTTGATGAGTTGATCAATGCTGCCAAAGGCTCATCCAACACCTAGTGCCAAGGCGAACTGCTTTCAGGAATGTCAAGGCCATTGCTGAGTGCCTCGCTGATGAGCTGATCAATGCTGGTCAAGGCTCGTCCAACAGGCCGACTGCGGCCTCTTCCTCAGAAGCTGCATCGAGAGTACAAAAATCCAATCCGAGTGAAGAACGAGTTTCGCTTGAAGACAAACACAACATATTCAAAGATAAGCTGAGTTCAGATAAATCCAAAGGTTTCTAACCGCGAATTAAAAGTACTCGGACATCAGGCCCAAAGGAGTTTCAACGATTACAAAATCACTCAGCATTCCAAGGCAAATGAGGGTGAAGCATAATGTTTTTTCGATCACTCGGCGGGAGAAGGGTTGGCTGGATTGCAGAAGCTGTCAAGGTCAATGCTATCCGCAATATGAGTGGTAGCCTCAAGGAAGGTGTCCATGAAGGACTGGAAAGTGTGCTTCTTAGTATTCACAACCTTGAGAGGCACCAACTTGTCTTCTTTGGCGTCCTTGCAGTGCACTCGAACCAGTGACAGGGCGACGTCAGCGCCACAGCAAGCGGATGACTTCTTCCACTCTTGCACTCGACCAGGAATCTGATTGAGTCGAGTCATGAGCGACTCGAGTTCTTGATAAAGTTCCGCATGAGGCCAGAGTTCGGCGTCCACCCGGGTCATCGCCGCCTTCAGTCGAGCCAGATAGGCAACGACGCCGTCCAAGCGTGATTCCAACAGCAGCAAGTTCATCACAATGTCATCTTTCACAGGACAATTGATGGGGTCGAGACCTGTCTCAACCCGCCCGGTTTCAGCTTCAAAATCCTAACAAAGTTCTGTTCCATCATGATAGATAGTAAGTCGACAATATTACAACATACTTCAATCAACGACAATTAACCAGTCGAGCGGCTGTACCTTCAAGCTTCAGAACTAGTTTTGCGGCAAGTTGTCCCAGATAGGACTCTAGCTTGCCTGTCTTGGCTCTAAGGCCTCCAACTTCAGTGGTCAGGTTCTCCTTGTCCTTCTTCAGTTGCTCGACCTCCCGATTGGCTTTCGACATGGCAGTCTTCAACTTCGTGTTCTCCTCTTCCAGCTTGCCGACTGAAGCAAGCTTCTTGTCCGCAAGCATTGTCTTCTCACGTGCTTCCTTCTGAGAAGCAGCAAGGTCCTGGTCCTTCTTCTCCAAAGCTTCCTTCATTCTCTCTAAAGAAACAACACTCTTGAGACGAGCCTGAAGTTGACGGTTTTCACTATGCACATATGTTTGTGTGAAGTCACTCGGTTCAAAGAGACCGAAAGAAAAAATAGTGAAAGATGCGAGCTACTAGGTGGGCAAGTGTTGATTGGTTACCTCCCATGATGAACGTTTCTTCTTGAGCAGTCTTGAGGTTCTTCTTTGCGAGTTCAAGATCAAGTTCAACGCTGATATGCTTCTTCTTTAACTCGGAAAGCCGAGCTCCAAGATCACAAGACCTCTGCAGTCAGCGAGAGAGATATGTCAGTCGACAGAAATAAGAAACAATGACAGTGAAAAGTTACTCTAAGACTACTGCCGAATCAAATATTCAACAGTAGTCTCGGGGACTACACCCAGTGGGTGCACTTAGCGTGCCCCCGCTGATTTAGATCAACACTCGGCATGGTCTGCCTAGCGTGAGTCAAAAAAGAGAGAGAAGATTATAAGACCTCAGCCGACTGCCAGCAGTCGACCGTGGTCTCGGGGACTACACCAAGTGGGTGCACTCGGCGTGCCCCCACTGGTCCGGACAGATTACTAAGACTCAGCACGAGTCGAGTGAAGTGGAAGATTTCCTAAACTCTAAACACAGGCACACCCCAGTGGGTGATCGGATATAAAACAGCATTCAAAAGTTCAGTCAGAGTTTGTTGACCTTAACATTGGTTTGCAGGGCGGTGCTGGCGTTATAAGCCACCTGACTGGCCTCGTGCACCACCTTCACCTGCTCCATGACAAGGTTCACCTGGCGAAGAGCCTCCCTAGCAGCACTTGGCGAATCGTCTGGGGTCTGATATGCAGCGAAGAGTGATGTCTCCAAGGCGGCCGAAGCAGCTACTGGGTCAGACGAGTGGAGTTGCACTGGAGCAGCAGTAATTGGAGCAGTCGACCCCCACGGACGATCAGTCATCAACGGGCTGGCAAATGTGACGTTGGTCCGAACGGGATCTCCGGAACGCTCGACCACCACCTCAAGCGTCGGCGTCGACTGAGGGACTTGAACTTCAAGATTTCTCTTGCTCGATCCCACACCTCTCCTCCTCCTCTCCTGTAGAGGCACTTCTTCTTCATCATCATCAGGAAGCATGACGACCTCTCGCGGAACTACAGAGAGAGAGAAACATTGGAAATTCAGCCGACTGACAACCCACTTGACTAAATGAAGCCTGGTCGAATGGACTTACCAGCTCGGGAAGTGGCCGCATCATCGGTCTCCTTGTCTCCTGGAGCTTTGTCGATATCCATGTCAGTTGCAGCATAGGTTGGGCTAGAAAGATACATGATCCGTTTGGTCAGAACAAAAACTTCAGTCGGCCTAGATAAATGTAAGCAAGATACTCACCCCGAAGCAACACGGACGTCCATCTTGATCCGCGGCAAAGTCTTCCTAGTCTTTGGAGGAGCAACCTTGGGCTGCTTGGCAACCTTCTCTGTCGACTCCGGAGTCGACGTCCGAGTGCGCTTCTGCGTGTGGGTACTTGGAGCCACGTTCTTTCCGTGCCCGCCCGCCGGGTCATGGTGTTGCTTGGATCAGCGTTCGGAGCACGGCGGTGAGTCGACTTCTTCCTCGTCGTCTGACTCCTCGCTCTCCTCCTCATCGTCTTCATCCGAAGATTCCCATTCACCACTCTCCTCCGCGCTGGCCTCTCCCTCCTGGTCCTGCTCCAGAGCTTCTTCACCATTGGGCATCGAATACATGTCAGTGAAAACCTACAAGACAAGAAGTCGAGTAAAAGTCAGTCGAGATCAAGTACAGTCGGAATGTGTATGCAAAGACAATCGGAATAAAGAACATACCTTGTCGGGCTGATTGTCATCACTGAAGGGGATGACTCGCCTAGCTCCTCTGGGTTGTCCTGGTTGCATGTAATGCTCTTCAACCACATGGCCACGGTCTTGGATGGCACTTCCTCTGGATGAACACGAGCGGTGTCGTCGGACCCAGACTACAGCCACATGGGATGGTCACGGGCCTGAAGAGGCTGGATGCATCGACTGAGGAATACTTCCAACAGGTCCATGCCAGTGACACCCTCATTAATTAGCTGGACCACTTTCTCAACCAACATCTTCGTCTCCACGTTCTTAGCAGCAGTCACTTTCAGTGGAGAAGGAGTCTGGACACGGTCAAAAGTGAAGTGGGGAAGGCCAGTCGACTGACCTAGAGTTGGGAGGTCCTGGCAGTAGAACCAGGTCGACTGCCAACCTCTAACCGATTCAGGGAGAGTCATGGCAGGGAAAGAACTCCTATGCCTCTTTTGGATACCCAAACCCCCACACATCTGGATGACATGGGTCTTCTAGTCACTCGTTTTCGCTTTTTTCATCGATTGGGAACAGATGGTGAAAATATGTTTGGAAAGGCCCCAGTGCGGTCGACACCCCAAAAAGTTTTCACACATCGACACGAACGCGACAAGGTACATGATGGTATTGGGAGAAAAATGGTGGAGTTGGGCACCAAAGAAGTTCAGGAAGCCCCGGAAGAAGGGATGCGGAGGAAGCGAAAAACCCCGATCGACGTGGGTGGCGAGTAGTACACACTCACCCGGTCGAGGCTGCGGCTCCGTCTCCCCCTCAGGCAGCCTTGCTGCACCCTTGGCGATCAGCCCGGACTCCGCCAGCTCATCCAGATCTTCTTGCCGGAGCAAAGACCGGATCCAATTGCCCTGGATCCATCCTGGTGGCAGCCCCGCATGCGATGACGACCCGCGGTTCTACTACTTGCCTTTCACCGCCCCCGTCGCCTTCTTCGCGCGCTCCAGTGCCCCCGTCTTGTCCTTCACCATGGCAGCAGAGCAGCAGCGTCGAGAGCAGAAGAACTAGATGCGGTGAAGAAGCAGAGGAAGAAGAAAGAGAAACGAGCATGCACAGTGCAGACACCTCGGCCCCATCGCCTTATAAAGGGCTGCTTCCGAGTGGCTAATGCGTGGGACCAGGCAATCCTGTCAAATCCCGCAATAGTCGCGCACAACGTACATGGTGAAAAAGGTGGTGCAAAAATCGAGGCACTACTATTTATCCGCCCCGCTTACTTCGGCGCGCCCTGTCCCGCGTGCTTCCCCGAAATTTCGTATCCCATGAAATCTGGGATACACTGCAATCAATCGCGCCAAAGATTCTACACCCCAAGACAACACTTGGCAGATGATGCAACAAGTTCAGTCGGCAACTCTCTGAATGGATCAAGGCAAGTGAATCAATGCTGGAGTACCAACATGAGCCTTCCGTACTGCATAAAACACTCGCGAGACTCGAAGCTCGGAACAAGATTAACTTCAGCCTACTTTCCATTCGAACCTCAATCCATTCGAGGGCTATTGATGAGGATACAAACCTGGGTTAGGGTCATAGGCCTGGCCTATACGTCTTACCCAAGGTCATTACCCTAGAAGATAAGAAGTCCAAGAGGCAACGAAGAACCCCCAGTTAGAGATGTCGAGTGCAATCCACTCGACCAGTCATATCACTCAGGTGTCCCCCTGCCTGTTGTCACTTGACCATATGAGGAATCACCCGACCTACTGAAGGCCAGGAGTCACTCAGCATTGCAATGGTCGGACATTCACCACGTAGTCTTTAAGATCATTAATAACACTTAATGCTGGCGTTATCAATAACGCCCCTACTTTATGTACATTAAGTCCCTTGTAATGGAGGATGGCTGGGGTCCTGGCACACTCTATATAAGCCACCCCCCTCCTCTAGGACAAGGGTTTGCACCCCCTGTAACACCACACACATATAATCCAGTCGACCGCCTCCGGGCACCGAGAGGTAGGGCTATTACTTCCTCCATGAAGGGCCCGAACTCGTAAATCCTATGTGTACACCTTCGCCATAGCTGAGATCTTGCCTCTCCATACCTACCCCCCTTTCTATTGTCAGTCTTAGAACCACGACAGGGCATCCCCAAGCTTAGTCTCTTGGTTGTCCTTGAATATTACCTTGGGGTGCCTTGGGCATCCCCAAGCTTAGGCTCTTGCCACTCCTTATTCCATAGTCCATCGAATCTTTACCCAAAACTTGAAAACTTCCCAACACAAAACTCAACAGAAAACTCATGAGCTCCGTTAGTATAAGAAAATAAATCACCACTTTTGGTACTGTTGTTAACTCATTCTAAATTCATATTGGTGTAATATCTACTGTATTTCAACTTCTCTATGGTTCATACCCTCCGATACTACTCATAGATTCATCAAAATAAGCAAACAACACAAAGAAAATAGAATCTGTCAAAAATAGAACAGTCTATAGTAATCTGTAACACTCGAATACTTATGTAACTCTAAAAATCCTACCAAATTAGGAAAACCTGAGAAATTTGTGTACCAATCCATATAAAATTGAATCAGATCAACATCACGTTTCTGTGAATTTCTAAAACTAAATTACTAAGCACAAAAGTTTCTGATTTTCAGCAGGATCGACACAACTATCACCTTAAGCTATCCCAAAGGTCTTACTAGGCACTTTATTGAAACACAAGCTATAAAACATGATTACTATAGTAGCTTAATCATGTGAACACACAAAAACAGTAGGGGTAAATATTGGGTTGTCTCCCAACAAGCACTTTTCTTTAATGCCTTTTAGCTAGGCATGATGATTTCAATGATGCTCACATGAAAGAAAAGAATTGAAACATAATGGGAGCATCATGAAGAATATGACTAGCACATTTAAGCCTAACCCACTCCCTATGCATAGGGATTTTGTGAGCAAACAACTTATGGAAACAATAATCAACTAGCATAGGAAGGCAAAACAAGCATAGCTTCAAGATTTTCAACACATAGAGAGGAAACTCGATATTCTTGCAATATGTAGAAGCATATGTTCCTCCCTCGTAGTAATTTTCAGTAGCATCATGAATGAATTCAACAATATAACCATCACATAAAGCATTATTTTCATGATGCACAAGCATAGAATTTTTATTACTCTCTACATAAGCAAATTTCTTCTCATGAATAGTAGTGGGAGCAAACTCAACGAAATAACTATCATGTGATACTTTATTCATATAATCAATTTGAGCATTAAAATCATGTTGAAAAGTTTCATGTATATCATTACTCTTTATAGCATAAATGTCATCACAATAACTATCATAGATAGGAGGCATGCTTTTATCATAACAAATTTGCTCATCAAAACTTGGGGGACAAAAAAATATTATCTTCATCAAACATAGAATCCCCAAGCTTGTGGCTTTGCATGTAATTAGCATCATGGATATTCAAGGAATTCATACTAACAACATTGCAATCATTCTCATCATTCAAAAATTCAGTACCAAACATTTGAATGCATTCTTCTTCTAACACTTTGGCACAATTATCGGAATACTTATTTTCATGAAAGACGTTAAAAAGATGAAGCATATGAGGCATCTACAATTCGATTTTTTTGTATTTTTCTTTTATAAACTAAACTAGTGATAAAACAAGAAACTAAAAGATTCAATTGCAAGATCTAAAGATATACCTTCAAGCACTAATCTCCCCGGCAACGGCGCTAGAAAAGAGCTTGATGTCTACTATGCAACCTTCTTCTTGTAGACGTTGTTGGGCCTCCAAGTGCAAAGGTTTGTAGGACAATAGCAAATTTCCCTCAAGTGGATGACCTAAGGTTATCAATCTGTGGGAGGCGTAGGATGAAGATGGTCTCTCTCAAACAACCCTGCAACCAAATAACAAAGAGTCTCTTGTGTCCCCAACACACCCAATACAATGGTAAATCGTATAGGTGCACTAGTTCAGCAAAGAGATGGTGATACAAGCGTAATATGGATGGTAGATATAGGTTTTTGTAATCTAAAATTGTAAAAACAGCAAGGTAACTAAACATAAAAGTGAGTGGAAACAGTATTGCAATGCTTCGAAACAAGGCCTAGGGTTCATACTTTCACTAGTGCAAGTTCTCTCAACAATAATAACATAATTGAATCATATAACTATCCCTCAACATGCAACAAAGAGTCGCTCCAAATTCACTAATAGCGGAGAACAAACGAAGAGATTATTGTAGGGTACGAAACCACCTCAAAGTTATTCTTTCCGATCAATCCATTGGGCTATTCCTATAAGTGTCACAAACAGCCCTAAAGTTCGTAGTAAAATAACAGCGTAAGACACACATCAACCAAAACCCTAATGTCACCTAGATACTCCAATGTCACCTCAAGTATCCGTGGGTATGATTATAGATATGCATCACACAATCTCAGATTCATCTCTTCAACCAACACAAAGAACTTCAAAGAGTGCTCCAAAGTTTCTACCGAAGAGTCAAGATGAAAACGTGTGCCAACCTATATGCATAAGTTCACAAGGTCACTTGACCCGCAAGTTGATCACCAAAACATACATCAAGTGGATCACGTGAATATCCCATTGTCACCGCAGATAAGCACGGCAAGACATACATCAAGTGTTCTCAAATCCTTAAAGACTCATTATCTAGTCTGTCCATTTTGTGACGGTTCCAGGTCCCTCCAGCGAGGCAGCGACTGAGGTCTAGGTTCTGGCTAGTCCAGATGAGATTCAATCTTTCCAGTTTCCAACTTCGATCTTTCTCACACACGCATACATCATCCCACTCCCAATCTCAATCGTGCACTCACCAGATCTGTTTTGGATCGAATCAACAAACTTCCGCCTGATCCCCCTTCTCAAAATCAGAAGACGAGCGCTCCGCTCACCACCATTGACAGAGCTCTCACGAAGCTCTCTTCCCCTTTCCCCTGTTTACCCACCAACAAATCTTTCACGCTCTATCAAGGGGACGTGATTGAACTCTTCTGAATCTCTAGTGGGAAGGAGGTTTGAGGTTGAGGGTTGGCGGAGGAGGGCGCTGCAGAAGGCGAGGTTGGTACCTGAGGGTTGGCGGAGGAGGGTGCAGCAGGAGGCGAGGCGGGCGGAGGAGGGTGCAGCAGGAGGCGGCGCCCAGTAGACTCAGATTTGTACGAGAGGCACCTCCCAAGGGAAAGAAGTCTAGTTTCAAGATGGAAGGAATTGAGAGGAAGCTAAAGATTTTCAACTATCTGAATCTGAAAGAAGAGGGGTAAAGATCAACAAACGAGGTGTGGGTTCCTCATTCAGCCAGAAACTACAAGCTATTGGAAAACTGATGTCAAATAGACCAGCTAGAGTGGATTCCCTGGTAAGTACCTGGGTTGGATTTGGTGCCCTTTCAAAGGGATAGAGTGTAAAGATCTGGGTATGAACAGATTCCTGTTCACCTTCAGAGAAGAAGAGGGAAAGATGAAAGCTCTAACTAGTGGCCCCTGGATGTTTAATAAATCCCTATTGGTTTTAGAAGATTTCAAACCAAGCAAAACTCTGGAGGAGTACCAATTCATATTTATCCCAATATGGGTTAGAGTGGATGGAATCCCAATGGGCATGATGGACAGGGAAAATGGAGAGGCCATCGGGAGGGAAATTGGTGAGGTCATGGATGTGGATGTGGATGTGGATGAGAATGAGATGACGACCGGGGAATTTATGAGAATAAAGGTGAAACTAGATATTACTAAACCCCTATTAAGAGGGATAACAATTATAATAGATGACGACGAGGAAGAGGAAGTTGATGACAAAGAAATGATAGAGGATGCAGATGAATTGCAAAGGAAGAAGGAAAGGGAGCGTGTGGTATCTTTTAAGTACGAATTCCTACCTGATTTCTGCTATGCATGTGGAGTGATTGGCCACCAAGACAGGAACTGCACAACTCCAGGCAAAGCAAGGAAAGGAGATTATGGGCCGTGGATGAAAGCTGAGATTTTTAAGCGGAACCCGAGCGATGAGGAGAAAAGTAAAATTTCAGGTGACAGGGCACGCTTTTGGACAAACAACAGTGGTAGGAGCCGGGAAAGTAAACAAGGCAGTGATGCTATCTCATGGAGAAAAAGCTCTACAAGCCAAGAAAGAGAGCTGGTGATAAGAGTAAGTGATGGAAAGGATGATAGCATCTCCATGAAAACTGGAAATGAAGTTACGAAACAAATAGAAGGAAAGAAACTTGTTTTTAACGACCAAACGCAGGATCAACTTCAGAAGCAGAAAACAGAAACTACAGTGGGCAAGCGAGAAAATGAAGAAAACAATCACGAACTGATGGTTGTGGACAAAAGAGTAACAAAAATGCAGGCCGTGAATGCTGAAGAAAATGGCATAGGACAACTAAAGGGAGAGAACGCAGAACAGGACATAACTGAGGTGCAAGGTAAAGATATAACCACAGAGGTGGAAAGAGAAGCAGGGGTGAAGCAAAGAATTAAAAATATGTAAGTGAGGGTAATGCTCATGAGAGTACGAAGAAGAGCAAGAAGGTCACCATTAAGAGGCAAGACCGACCAAAGAATGCCCAAGAACAAACCAAGCTGATACCAGATTCAAGGAAGCGTGGTATAGACTATATGGAAATAGATGATGTACCAGAACCAGAGAAAAAGAAATGTGTGGAGACGGTAGTCTCTGAAACAATTAACGGTGAAACAGAAAAAGAAAGTAGGGTTGAAGAGCCTAAACTTGATGTGATAGCGGGATTGGTGGACCAATCCCGCGAGACCCAATGAGGATAACGGCTTGGAACTGTCGGGGGTTGGGGAACGGCCCGGCAGTGAGAGGGCTTCTGGATCTCCAGAAGCGGGAGCACCCCGACATTCTCTTCCTGTCGGAAACCAAATTAGATGGGAAGCGAATGGAGAAATATAAGTGGAAGCTAGGGATGAACAATATGATTGCTAGAAGTTGCGAAGGGAAAAGTGGAGGTCTAGCTTTATTGTGGAAGAAGGAAATCAATATCAGGCTCCATAACTTCTCAAGATATCACATAGACGTGGAAGTTATTGAGGAAGATGGTTTTAGATGGAGGTTTACCGGGATTTATGGGGAACCAGCAAAGGAAAGGAGAAATGTGACGTGGAAATTGCTAAACATCTTGAACCAGCAGCTGAGTCTACCGTGGCTATGTGCCGGAGATTTCAATAAAATTTTATATGCCCATGAGAAAAGGGGTGGACCTAACAGACCACAAGCAGCAATGGAGAGATTCAGATTGACCCTAGCTGATTGTGGGCTTAGAGATCTAGGATACACAGGAGATAAATTCACGTGGCGAAATCATAGTCACATAGCAAACAAATACATCAAGGAAAGATTGGATAGGGCAGTTGGCAATCAGAGTTGGTGCAACAGGTTCACTACATACAAAATTGAAAATGGGGATCCGAGACATTCAGATCATAGGCCAATCACCATCTGGTTAGAAGGTAAAAATACTAAAACTATGGCAAGAGATTATGGGGAGGGTTTCAGATTTGAAGCTCAGTGGATAGAAGAAGAGGATTGTGAGGCAGTGATAAATAACGCATGGGTTACTGCAGGCTTGCAAGCAGAAAATAAAATATCAGACAGATTGCAAGCAGTGGCTCGCGAATTAAAAGACTGGGACAATAATGTACTTGGTGACCTAGATAAAAGGATCAAAGAGCTTAAAACTGATTTGGAAGTAGTAAGAATAGGAGATATAAATCAAGAAAAGGTGTCTCAGGAGCATTTCCTAAAAGAGAAATTAGAAAGATTAGAGAACTAGAAGGATATATATTGGAGGCAGCGAGCTCATGTCAAATGGCTTGAGTCGGGGGATAAAAACACTACTTTTTTCCACGCCTTCGCTTCTGAAAGAAAAAGGAAAAACACTATAAGAAGATTAAAAAGAGAAGATGGCAGTTGGGTGGAGGGCGAAGAGCGTATAAAGGATCATATTGCGTGCTATTTCCACAGCTTATTCACCTCGACGGCAGTTCAGAATAATGATGCCATCCTGCAAGCGATCACTCCGAAAGTTCACCAAGGCATGAATGAAGCACTATGTGCAGAATACACAGAGGAGGAAATAAAAAGAGCACTCTTCAGTATTAGAGACCTAAAAGCGCCGGGGCTTGACGGTATGCCTGCAATTTTTTTCAAAAGATTCTGGAGTATCGTGGGGAACGAAGTAAAAAGAGAGGTACTACATGTTCTAAATGGAGGAGAAATGCCAGAGGACTGGAACAATACAATGATTGTGTTGATCCCCAAAATAACAAGACCAGAAAAGGTAAAAGAGCTAAGACCCATAAGTCTTTGCAATGTTCTATATAAAGTGGTATCAAAGGTAATTACAAACAGACTCAAACTACTTTTACCTGACATCATCTCTCCAAGCCAAAGTGCATTTGTACCTGGCCACATGATTTCAGATAACATTTTGCTTGCTTATGAGCTAACACATTTTATCAAGAGAAGAAGATCCGGTGCAAAAGGTGTTGCTGCTTTAAAGCTGGATATGAGCAAAGCATATGACAGAGTGGAATGGAAATTTCTCGAAGACATGATGATAAAGTTTGGGTTTAGAAGGGATTGGGTCCAACTGGTAATGAAGTGCATAACTACTGTCAAATACCAAATTAAGGTAAATAGGGGCAAAACTGATGTAATTGTACCTCAGAGGGGATTACGCCAAGGAGATCCATTATCCCCATACCTTTTTTTAATCTGTGCTGAAGGTTTCTCTGCAATGTTGAATGAAGCTGAAGCAAATGGAAGGCTCAAAGGCATAAGAATTTGCAGAAATTCTCCTAGTGTAAGTCACCTCCTTTTTGCGGATGATTCACTATTGCTAATGGAGGCTAACGAGGGTGCAGCACAAGAAGTAAACATGATACTAAGCACATATGAACAATGCTCTGGACAAATGATAAACAAAGACAAATCATCAATATTTTTCAGCAAAAATATGGATGAAGGTCTGAAAAACGATATGAAGAGGATCATGGGCATCAATGTAGAGGGCCTAACCAGAAAATACTTGGGTCTTCCTACATACATTGGGAAAGGAAAAGTAAAGATCTTCAACTATATTCGAGAGAAGGTCTGGAAAAAGATACAAGGATGGAAGGAGAAATTATTGTCAAAAGCAGGGAAGGAAATACTAATCAAAGCAGCATCACAGGCAATTCCAGTGTGTGTGCTATGGCATGTTTGGACCTGACCAAAACTTTTTGCGAGGACTTGAGTGCTCTCATTGGACGATACTGGTGGAGCCAAATGGACAAAACAAATAAAATCCATTGGGTCAGTTGGGAAAATCTATCAAAACCAAAAAAAGATGGGGGTCTGGGATTTCGAAATCTGCATTTGTTTAACATGGCCATGTTGGCTAGACAGGCATGGAGAATCCTACAGAACCCCCAATCCTTATGCTCCCAAGTGTTGGCTGCTAGATATTTCCCAAATGGATCAATGCTTGAGGCTACTCCATGTGCAGGTATCTCCTATACATGGCGAAGCTTACTGAAAGGAATTCAATTGTTGAAAAAGGGAATAATATGGAGAGTAGGAAATGGGGAAACGATCAAAATCTGGACCGACCCATGGATACCTAGAGGGACGACACGGAGGCCCATTACTCCAAAAGGTAATCAGGTCATGGAGAAAGTTGATGATTTGATCAACCCCATAACAAATCAATGGGACATCCAGTTGGTGAATCAGACCTTCTGGGCCGAGGACGCAAGCCTCATCCTGCGAATACCGATTCAAGAAGATACATGTGATTGCATAGCTTGGCATTATGATAAAAGAGGAGCTTTTTCTGTAAAATCGGCTTATAAGGTGGCTGTAGATAGTGCAGGTAGAGAATCTTTATCAGGACTAACTTCAACTTCTATTGCAGAAGGGGAAAACTCAAGTTTCAACTGGAAGAAGCTATGGGCACTCCCGCTACCAAACAAAGTGTTGCATTTCTTATGGAGAATTGCGACCTATAGCCTCCCCCTGCGAACGAAACTTCATGGAAAAGGTATTCCTATTGATACTCGATGCCCTCTCTGTTATAAAATGGATGAGGATGGTGGCCACCTTTTCTTTAAATGCAAAAAAGTTAGAAGTCTGTGGAGATCATCCCTACTGGAACACATCAGGCTAAAGTTAGTTCAGTGCCCTGAACCAAAGAGAGTTTTAGAAGATATTTTCATCTTAAGTGAAAATGAATGTTTAAAAGTCTGCTGGCTGTTATGGTTATGGTGGCATGAAAGAAACAAAGCTAATAATGGTGAATCCATAAGAAGTATATATGAAATTTCATCTTCAATTGATTATCATTTGAATATGTGCATGAAGGGCAAGCCAAAAAAGGAAGGGATAGGCAAGCAAGAACCACATAAATGGAAGGCACCTCCAAAAGAAATTCTCAAGATCAACATGGACGGAGCTTTTACAGAGAAATCACACTCAGGAGGTTGGGGTTTCACCATTAGAAATGATCAAGGAACTTTACTGGCAGCAGAGGCAGGAAACATGTACCATGTCTCTAGTCCTCTACATGCTGAAGCTTTGGCCATACAACAAGCAACTATCATTGCTACACAAATTGGCTGCCAACAGGTGATTTTTGAAACAGATTCTACAATCCTAAAGGAAGCAATCACAAGTAAAAACTATGATCTTTCAGCTTTAGGAACTTTATTTAAAGATGTAAAGTTTCAGATGTGTGTGGGCTTAAATGTTGTAAGTGTGGAATACTGTAACTGTGTGTGTAATAAAGCAGCACACATGCTAGCTGCGAGGGAAGCCTGTTTGGATAGTGGCTGTTATGAGACCTGGATTGGCCACTTTCCACAGTTTGTATTAGATGCTGTTGCTGGCGATATGGCCAGTGAGGTATAGTAATGGAATACTATGTTTTCCTTTCAAAAAAATCCTTAAAGACTCATTCAGATAAGATAACTCCAAAGGGAAAACTCAATCCATTACAAGAGAGTAGAGGGGGAGAAACATCATAAGATCCAACTATAATAGCAAAGCTCGCGATACATCAAGATCGTGCCAAATCAAGAACACGAGAGAGAGAGAGAGATCAAACACATAGCTACTGGTACATACCCTCAGCCCTGAGGGTGAACTACTCCCTCCTCGTCATGGAGAGCGCCGGGATGATGAAGATGGCCACCAGTGATGGATACCCCCTCCGGCAGGGTACCAGAACGGGCTTCCAAGAGGTTTTTGGTGGCTACAGAGGCTTGCGGCCGCGGAACTCCCGGTCTAGGTTATTTTCTGAAGGTTTGGGTATTTATAGGAGGGCCTCCTCTCTGATAACTTCTAGTTCCAGTATTTTCTATATTTTCCAAAAAAAATCTCCGTTGACATGACATGAATACATAATATTATAAACATGCAAAACACAAAATCATACCAAAAGCATGCTTTTTTATATTTTCCAAAAAAATCTTCGTTGACATGACACCAAATCATACCAAAAGAATGTAAAAATATTATAAACATGGCATGAATACATAAAAAAATTATAGATACGTTGGAGACGTATCAGTGTGTCCAGCAAGGATTGATGACTTAAAACACAAAATAAAACAAGCAAATACACATATCATACAAGATGCTCCAAGCAAAACACATATCATGTGACGAATAAAAATATAGTCTCGAGTAAAATACCGATGGTCGTTAGAAGAAAGAGGGGATGCCACTCGGGGGGCATCCCCAAGCTTAGTTGGTTGCTCATTCTTGGATAATAGCTTGGGATGCCGGGGCATCCCCAAGCTTAGGCTCTTCTATCCTTCTTTCATCCATCGTAAGATAACCCAAAACTTGAAAACTTCAATCAAACAAAACTCAACAAAACCCTTGTGAGATCCGTTAGTAAAAGAAAGCAAACCACTACTATAAGTGATGTGTAAAACCAATTCTTATTTTGCTTTTGTATGATATATATTGTATTCCAACTTTCCTATGGCAAAAACTCATCAAAGAAAACCATAGAGCCATCAAAATAAGCACACAACACAAAGAAAACAGAATCTGTCAAAACAGAACAGTCTGTAGTAATCTGGAACTTTCTAATACTTCTGTAACTCCAAAAATTCTACCAAATTAGGAAGACCAGAATATTTGTATATTAATATTCTGCAAAAAGAATCAGGGAAAAATCTCTTTCCTGTGATTTATGATAATTATTTTCGTGAGCGCAAAATTTCTGTCTTTTTCAGCAAGATCAAACAACTATCACCCCAGAAGATCCTAGAGGCTTTACTTGGCACAAACACTAACTAAAACACAAAAAACACAATCATAACAGTAGCATAAATATGCTAACACTCAAGAACAGAAAGCAAAAGGCAAAAATAAATTTATTCATTGGGTTGCCTCCCAACAAGCACTATAGTTTTACGCTCTTAGCTAGGCATAAAGCAAGGATCTAAGTTTTGTCATCCTTGTCCAACTCTTCAATCAAACACTTAGAGTCCTTCAAAGATTTAGCATAAAGACATTCAATAGCAATACTCCTCGGAGTAAATTTAAATATTTCATTCTTACAAAAAGGATCTCTTATCACTTCAACACAATCCGGATGGATGCTAATCATCTTAAGGTCTCCTTTATCATTATTACTAGAAGATGCACCCTTGTTCCTAGATCTCCTACTCTTCACGGGAGTTTCTTCAATAATTTTAGTGGTAGTAAAAGTCGTGCTTAGATTACTAAAGATTTCTTCCAATTTATCAATCCTAGACGGACTTTCTTCTATTCTTTCATGGATTAAGGTACCCCTCTCTTTTAACAACTTAAAAATATCGCCCGCTTTTGACCCAAGATTAGTAGCAAAATTATGCATCTTTTTGTATATAATTTCCATATGATCTTCGGTGAGTATTTTCTTTTCAATAACATCTAGTCTTTCCATAACATGCTCAAGAGTCAAAATTGTTTCATTAACCATAAGAGGTGGTGAGCCTACTAAATTTCCCATAGCATTAAGAGCATCAAAAGGAGGACTCATTAAGAAATTTCCACTGGTGATCGTATCAAGGATGAATCTATACCAAGTGGTAATGCCAACATAAAAACAACGCAGAAGCACAACTGTAGATTGCTTACGGATAGATCTATTATGAGCATTGCAAATTCTATACCAAGCATCTTTTAAATTTTCTCCTCCCCTTTGTTTAAAGTTGAGGACCTCGCCCTCAGGAGTGCAAGTAATAGAGGAAGACCTATCCATACCGGCAAGCAAGGAAGCACGCAAAAACAAATCCGGCAAGAAAAGGCGAACGGAAAAAGAGAGGCGAATAAAACGGCAAACTTTTGTGAAGTGGGGGAGAGGAAAACGAGAGGCAAATAATGTAAATTGCAAGGAGATGAGGTTTGTGATTAGGAACCTGGTTATGTTGAAGATCCTCCCCGGCAACGGCGCCAGCAATTCCTTTTGATGTCGCTTGAAGCTACGTCGGTATTTCCCCAAAGAGGAAGGGATGATGCAGCACAACGGTGGTAGGTATTTCTCTCAGATATGAAACCAAGGTTATCGAACCAGTAGGAGAACCAAGCAACACAACGTAAACAGCCCCTACACGCAAATAACAACACCTCGCAACCCGACGTGTTAAAGGGATTGTCAATCCCTTTTGGGGTACGGCGCCTCAAGATAGGCAAAAGACGTGAGGTAAATTTGTAGATAGGATAAATAGATCACAAAACAAATAAATTGCAGCAAGGTATTTTTGTATTTTTTGGTTTAATAGATCTGAAAATAAATGCAAGGAAAAAGTAGATCGTAAGGCAAATATATGAGAAAGAAGACCCAGGGGCCGTAGGTTTCACTAGTGGCTTCTCTTGAGAAAAATAGCAAATGGTGGGTAAACAAATTATTGTTGGGAAATTGATAGAACTTCAAATAATCATGATGATATCCAGGCAATGATCATTGCATAGGCATCACATCCAAGATTAGTAGACCGACTCCTGCCTGCATCTACTACTATTACTCCACACATCGACCGCTATCCAGCATGCATCTAGTGTATTAAGTTCATGGAAAAATGGAGTAATGCAATAAGAACGATGACATGATGTAGACAAGATCCGTTTATCTATTGCGGCATATATGGATCCCATCTTTTTATCCTTAGTAGCGACGATACATACGTGTCGGTTTCCTTTCTATCACTGGGATCAAGCAACGTAAGATCGAACTCACTACCAGGCACCTCTTCCCATTGCAAGATAAATAGATCAAGTTGGCCAAACAAAACCCAAATATCAAAGAAGAAATGCGAGGCTATAAGAGATCACGCATATAAGAGACCAAAGAACTCAAATAACTTTCATGGATAAAAATAATAATCATAAACTCGAAGTTCATCAGATCCCAACAGACACACTGCCAAAAGACTTACATCATATGGATCTCTAAGAGACCATTGTATTGATAATCAAGAGAGAGAGAGAGAGAGAGAGGAAGACATCTACGTACTAACTACGGACCTGAAGGTCTGCAAAGAACTACTCACGCATCATCACAGAGGCACCAATGGAAGTGGTGAACCCCTCCGTGATGGTGTCTAGATTGGATCTCGTGGTTCTGAACTCTGAAGTGACTGGATGAAAATTTCGCCGACTCCCCTAGGGTTTCTGGAATCTTGGGGTATTTATAGAGCAAAGAGTCGGTCCAAGGGGCACCCAAGGTGGACACAACCCACCAGGGCGCGCCTGGGCCTCCTGGCGCGCCTTGGTGGGTTTTCCCCTCCTCGGGACTCCCCCCCCCCCAGGTGCAATCAGGGCCCAACTTCTTCCTTCTGGTCCATAAAAAACATCGTAAATTGGCGTGGCATTTGGACTCCGTCTGATATTGATTTCCTGTGATGTAAAAAACATGCAGAAAACAACACTTGGCACTTGGCACTATGTCAATAGGTTAGTACCAAAAAATGATATAAAATGACTATATAATGATTATAAAACATCCAAGATTGATAATAAAACAGCATGGAATAATAAAAAAATATAGATACATTGGAGACGTATCAGACATGTGCTTCAAAATTTATGCCACTTTCATTCTCTTCATGCAGGCATTCTAAGAGTGTGTTTGGTTGCTGTCACCGGGTAGAACGTCATGGCCCATTCCCGTGTTTGCTTAGTCGAACAAATCAGAACCCACCCGTCCCATGGAACGGAATGTTCCCTCATTATGCGGAACCGAGGCATACCTCAAATCGACCGGACGATAGGGAATGAGCCCTCGCCCCCTCGCCCCGCACCCGCACCCTATCCTCTCGCAACTCCCTGCACTAGCGCCGCCACCCTCCCGCATCTCCCTCTCTCTCGATTTTCCTTCCCCATCCCTCCCTGGCGCCGCCTTTCTCAGCATGGACGGGGAAACAAAAAGCTCTTCTTGTTAATATATATGTTCCTCCTCAGTTTGTGTTTGGTTTATGTCATATATGTGTGATTCTTGTTAGTATATATGTTGTCATCTTAGTTATTGCATTAGGACAACAACGATTCATCTGCTACTTTGTGCTGCGGTAGTTGAACCCATTCCTTTGCATGACCTGTCATTGCCACAGTAAATAGTTGAAACCCACTAGCATGTGTAGGAGTTGATTGAAGCCACTGTTGTGTTCCTACCATGCTATGCCTGCTATTGCTTAGAGTTGTGTCAGGTTTGATTCATTGGGAATGAATTGGAGTGCAGTCCTATGTTCTGATGCTGAGAGTGAAGTGTGTGAACACGATTTGGTAAAGGTAGCGGTGAGAGGCCATGTAGGAGTACATGGTGGGTTGTCTCACTGGAACCGTCCTTAAGCACTGAGTTCTGTGTATGTTGTCCAATGACTAGCTACTACCACACATTGGAACGCTGAAGTGCCCCTGTCGACTTATTAACCGACTTGATCTCTGTCCAGGAGTCGCAACTAGTTTCTGGTGTTTGTAGGTAGTGCTATTTTTCTACCAAGTGGCACCCGGCAGGGTGGGCTTGGGACAGACTAGGCACACGTGGCCTGGTGTACCGAGTGGCACCCGGATGGTGGGCTCGGGAACCCTGCACACATCGTTTGGGGCCGTGAGCGAAACCCCGGCCGGATCTCCTTGCGGATGGAACCCGAATAGGCGATAAACCTGGACTAGAGTCTTGTGTGGTTAGTCAGGTCGTGGCCGAAACCCTCGCCAGGCTTCCGCTTGAAGCTTGCCGAGATACATGACGTGTACATGGCGGTAAGTGGCGAGAGCGTGTGTGAAGAAGTACACCCCTGCAGGGTTAACATGATCTATTCGAATAGCCGGGTCCGCGGTTATGGACTTCTTGGATGCTTACATGGTACATAGACAACTTGAAGTGGATACTCTAAAACTCTCAAGACGAAGTGTGAGTGCTATGGATGGCCTCCTCGTAGGGAGACGGGGATGAATCCATAGTAGTGTATTTGTGTGGTGACTAGTGGACTCGTGTGTGCCATATCACCTCAAAGAAGTTCTGGTAGTCGTAGAACAGGATAGCCACAGAGTCAAAGCTGGCTTGCTGCAACTAAGCCCCACATTACCCTCTTGATACAAATGCATGTATGATAGGATCTGATGTAAGTCTTGCTGAGTACCTTTGTACTCATGTTGCTTTATTTATGTTTTTGCAGCGGAGACTTCGGTCTTACTAGTGTTCTCGTGGACTTCGACGAGTAGCTTGTACCTCAGCTACGATCTTGATCGGATGTTGTAGATAGTCAGGCTCTTTAGCCTTTTTCATTTGTAGATGTCTGTACTCAGACATGTAATGCTTCCGCTTGTTGCTTGTATGCTCTGTATGATGGGTCTTGTGACCCCTGTTTGCAATAAATGCTATGATGGCTCTTTGAGCCTTATCTATATGAGTTGTTGAGTTATGTTGTGATGCCATGTTGTACAACACATACTTGCATGTTATGCGTACGTGTAATGTGTATTGCTATGTGTGGGATCTGACTATCTAGTTGTTTATCCTTAGTAGCCTCTCTTATCGGGAAATGTCTCCTAGTGCTTCCACTGAGCCATGGTAGCGTGCTACTGCTCCGGAACACTTAGGCTGGCCGGCATGTGTCCTTTTTCGTTCCTGTGTCTGTCCCTTCGGGGAAATGTCACGCGGTGTCTATCGGAGTCCTGCTAGCCCAGTTGCTACAGCCTGGATTCACTCGCTGATGACCGACATGTTCGATGTTGGGTCATGTATGTTTGTCCCTATAAGTTAGTGCCACTTTGGGTTCACGACTAGCCATGTCAGCCTGGGTTCTTTTTCATATGGATGCTAGTGACACTGTCATATACGTGTGCCAAAAGGCGCAAACGGTCCCGGGCATGGTAAGGCGACACCCGTGGGAATACCGTGCGTGAGGCCGCAAAGTGATATGAGGTGTTACATGCTAGATCGGTGTGGCATAGAATCGGGGTCCTGACAGCTTTGGTATCAGAGCCTGACTGCCTGTAGGATTACCAAGCCAAACTGGTCGAAGTTGAGTCTAGAAATTCTTTAGTTATATAAGGGAATTGATTGTGGGAAGGAACGTAAGGCTCTTTTTACTCCTTTACCTCATGGCCTTCTGATCTGAGTCATCCTATCTTTCCTGCGGGGTTAAGAAACTAGGCTTCTCTTCCGTCTATCAGGATCACGTGTTACTACTTCGTAGTCCCATAGGATTGGTTGATCAGAGTCATACCCCAGTTTCGAGTACTTCCGGTGTAGTCTGTTTAGTACTATCTCAGAACCTTGAGTGATGATGATGAGTATGTTACTACTCCATTTTTAGCAGGATGTCTCATTTTGAGCATTTTACTGTCGTTATGCTGCCGGAATTTCCCTACGAGTTTGAGAGATACTAATTTCCTTATCCTACATTCTATAGCCTATAATTGATGCTGATTCCGTCCCTGGTTTCGTTTCTCAGGATGTCATCAAGTTCTATTGTTCGTAGCCAGAACCAAGAAGATGGTAGGAATGAGGATCCTCCCAACCCGCCTTCGTTGATAGAGTTCATGTTAGAAATGGAGAGGAACAAGCGTGAGTCTAACCGCTTGTTGGCACGTATCGAGGAGAACACCGCCCATCAGTTCAAAGGGTCTGTAACCATTCATGACTTCATCCGCTTGCACCCACCTACCTTTCATCATTCCATCGAGCCACTCGATGCAGATGACTGGCTCCGTAGCATCACTCATAAGCTGCATTCCGCGAACGTAGCTGAAGATGACAAGGTCACCTATGCCACATACCACCTGGAAGGTCCTGCTAGTCTTTGGTGGCAGAACTATGAGGCTATGCTTCCAGCTGGCCAGATTCCTACCTAGAGGGATTTCACTGAGGCTTTTCGCGATCATCACATTCCTGAAGCCCTCATCGATCGCAAGAGAGAAGAGTTCTGTAGTTTCACCTAGAGTAAGATGGCTGTTGATGCTTACAGTAGAGAGTTTGAGAACCTCGCCCGCTATGCCACAGAAGAGGTGTCCACGGACGCCAAGAAGCAGGCTAGGTTTCGGAAGGGTCTCAACCCCAGGTTGCGTCGTCATCTCCACCTGCATCATTGTGATACATTCCAAGCTCTTGTGAACAAGGCCATCAACGCAGAAACAGCTCAGCTCACTTACGAGGAGTCTCGTAAGCACGCCCATGATTTGGGATCTTCTTCCGGTTCTGGTCCTCAGAAGCGCCGGATTTGGATTCCAAACTCCGCTCTTCCTTCCGGATATGCACCGAGGCCATCCTATGTGGTGCCTCCCCCAGCTCAGTCGTGTGTTCCACCCAGGCCTACTGGTAGACCGCTTGCCAGTGCGGGTCCATGTCCAACCTCAGGGACTTGCTTCACATCCGGGAAGCCAGGACACTATGCACGTGACTGCTCTCAGACTAGTTATGCTCCACCCCAGCCCGAGAAGACTGTTGGATGTGTTAAGCCATCACGCAAGATGATCAGTGACAACTCGCCCCCACTTGATCAAGGAGAACATTGCTAGCGGAGGTGCTAGGTGTTTCTCCACAAATGATCATGGTGTTGTGTACTTTGAGAACCGTTTAGTGGTTCCCAAGAACCAGCATCTACGGCAGTTGATCCTTAAGGAGGCTCATGAATCTCCTCTCACCATTCATCCCGGTAGTACCAAGATGTATCAGGATCTACGCCAGAGGTTCTGGTGGACTAGGATGAAGAGAGACATTGCTCAGTTTGTTGCTAGTTGCGACGTCTGTTGTCGTGTAAAAGCAGAGCATCAACGGCCTGCTGGCACCCTTCAACCCTTAGCTATTCCTGAATGGAAATGGCACAAAATTGGTATGGATTTCATTACCGGTTTTCCCAGGACCAAGAGAGGGAATAACGCTATCTTCATCATTGTCGATCGTCTTTCCAAAGTAGCCCATTTCTTACCTGTTCGCGAGAGTATAACCGCTAGTCAATTAGCAGACTTGTACATCTCCCGAATAGTGTCTCTCCATGGTGTTCCACTGGAAATTAACTCGGATCGAGGAAGTCTCTTTACCTCTCGATTTTGGGAAAGTTTCCAAAATGCTATGGGAACCCGCCTTTCCTTTAGCACTGCTTTTCACCCTCAATCAAGTGGTCAAGTAGAACGTGTCAACCAGATTCTAGAAGACATGCTTCGAGCTTCTGTTATCTCATTCAGAATGGATTGGGAGAAATGCCTTCCATTTGCCGAATTTGCTTATAACAACAGCTATCAATCTAGCTTGGGTAAAGCCCCTTTTGAAGTTCTCTATGGACGAAGGTGTCGAACGCCTCTTAACTGGTCAGAAACCGGGGAAAGACAATTCTTTGGCCCGGACATGATCCAGGAAGCAGAAGAGCAAGTTCGCATTGTTCGTGAAAAGTTGAAAACAGCCCAATCTCGTCAAAAGAGTCAATACGACTGAAAACATAAGGCTATGACTTTTGAGGTTGACGAGAAAGCTTACCTTCGGGTTACTCCTCTGAAGGGAACCCATCGTTTCGGTATCAAAGGCAAATTGGCTCCTCGTTACATTGGACCCTTTCGCATTCTCGCTAAACGAGGAGAAGTTGCCTACCAATTGGAACTACCTCCGCATCTCTCTAGAGTCCATGACGTCTTCCACGTTTCTCAACTCAGGCGTTGCTTCTCGGATCCTATCCGTGGAGTGGACCATGAAACGCTTGATCTTCAAGATAATCTCACGTATCAAGAGTACCCCGTTCGTATCCTCGATCAAGCCGAGCGTACCACTCGACGTCATAATATCAAGTTTCTCAAGGTTCAATGGTCGCACCATTCTGAGAAGGAAGCAACTTGGGAAAGGGAGGATCGTCTTCGACTTGAGTACCCCGCCTTCTTTTTGGAGGAACCTAAATCTCGGGACGAGATTTTGAGTGGGGGTGAGTTGTCACACCCTAGCTAGTTCATGCATTAGAGTGTTGCATCATGTTTATTTTTCTCAACAGAAACTTGAAATGGGGATGACAGAACCCCCAGCCCCCTCTGAGACCAACTAGGGTTTACTAAAAATATTTTCAATGAACCTGAAATGCCCTTCCAAAATGTCCATCATTTTTGTCTTGGTTCAGAACCTCTGCCAAAGGTGATGCATAGTTTTCTAGGTCATCCTAAGGTCTTTGAATTAAATCATAAGTATATGAGTTTGGGCATTTAAATTATATAAATTATTTAAAATGCTCAAATATTTCCAAACTAAAATGTTCCATGCTGTATATATTCCAGTTAGTGGCCATGAGCAGTTTGGGAAATTTAGGAGTTGTCTAGGTATTTTTAATAAGTCCACAAACCTACAGAATAAATAAAAAAATAGGAAAATAGGAAAAACTTACCTGGCGCCACCTAGCAGGCCCACCTGTCGGCCCAGCCCAGCCACCGCTCCAGCAAGCTACTTGGCTTGGCCACGCAGGCAGGCAGCTGCTCGACGGCGACGCCAGCACGCGCCACGCAGCTGCCCGCCGCCCTGCTCCACCCCCTCGCCTCGCTGCTGGCCTGGATGAACTCCACGTCGTGCCTTGAACCCCCAGGACACATCCATTCTCCCCCAGCTCCTCTCCCTCGCTCTCCCGCGCCATGGCCGACGCCACCACCGCCGCACCCTCGCCGTAGTCGCGCTCTCCGTCAAACCCACGCTGCGCCACCGTGTCCAGGAGCTTCGCCACCCTCCTCTCCTTCGAGCTAGTCGAGCCCCGAGCGCTCGCATGCCCCGGAGCCACCGCACTGACCTCGACCGAACCGCCATCGCCGGAGATCCCCTTCGTCGTCGCCGCCGCACCAGCTCATCTCCAACCGCGTCGTCTGCTTCCTCAAGACCGCTGTGAGCCTGGCTACCCTCTCCCCCTTCCCTTTCTCGCTCTCGTGCACCACCGCGAGCACACGTAGCTCACCCGCACGCGCCACCGCGGAGCTCGTCGCCGACGTGTCTCCGGCTAACCACCGGCCACCCCACCCTGTCTAACGCACTCACCGCGTTCCCAGGGGCCCAACGCACCTCACCACGTGCCTCACCGTGCCCTGTAGCCTCGGGCTCGTCCTCACCCGACTCCGGCGACCGCCAAAGTCGTCGCCGGCGACGTCTCCGGCCACCCCGAGCTCAACCACCACCACCAAGAGCTGCGGCTCGGTCCCAGCTACCTGTAGATGCTCTCCGCCGCCCATTTGGTCGCCGGAGTGCACAAAACCACTCTCGCCGCCGCGTTCGGCCTCGCCGGCGGCTAGACGCCGGCGTGTTTGACCCTGATTTGACTAGGGTGGGTCCAGGTTGACTCCCCTGAGTCTATGACAAGTGGGGCCCCCTCTGCTAATTAACCCAGATCAGTTTAAACTAAATTAAGTTAGTATAATTACCTACTGACATGCAGGGCCCACTGGTCAGTTTGACCTGGACCGTCCTGTTGACCTGCTGAGGTCAGCATGACATCATGCTGATGTAGTAATCCTTTTCTGGAATTAAAATAAATCCAGAATGATTTATAAATTTCAAAAAATACCCCAAACTTCAAAAATTCATAGTAAATCAACCATAACTCCAAATGCAAAGTTTTATATATGAAAAATGATCAGAAAAATCCAATCTATCCATCTGTACTGGTTTCATGCATGTTTAAGCAAGCTAACCTGATATTTAGAGCAGAACTAGATAAAGCACTTATAAGGGCCATGTATGAGTTTGAAACTTGAATCTTTGATTCAAAATGGTTCAAACCCATCTGGTTTTAGTTGCATTAACCCAACACACTCATATTGCCATGTTTCATGCATGCATCATATTGTTGCATATTGTTTGGTGATGTTTGTGTGTCGGTGCTCTCTGCGGCAGGTCCTGCCCCCTGAGGAATATCGTGACTACCCCAACGAAGAACCATATCAATGCATCGAACCATCAGGCAAGCAACCAACCTCTTGATCATATCGATACAATCCCATGTTCTCGCTCCTGCTCTCTTTTACTGCATTAAGACAACGCGTTTCAAACTGCTGTGTGCTACGGTAGTTGAACCCATTTCCTCTGCATGACCTGTCATTGCCACAGTAACTAGATGAAACCCACTAGCATGTGTAGGAGTTGTTTGAGCCATATGTATGTGTTGTTCCTACCTTGCTATGCCTGCTATGCTTAGAGTCGTGTTAGGTCTGGTTCATCTGGGTGATGGGCTAGAGTGAAATGATCGTGCCGGTAATGAGAGTGATGTGGTGAACACGATTTGGTAAAGGTATCGATGAAAGGCCATGTAGGAGTACATGGTGGGTTGTTTCATTGAAGCCGACCTTAAGCACTGAGATCTGTATGTGTGATTTAAGATATAGCTACTACCATGCATTGGGCCCTGAAATATGACCCCGCTCGACTTCTTATTCACCCTAGTCCTCTGTCCAGGAGTTGCAAGTAGTTTCTAGTGTTTGTAGCCTACTGGAGGCCGTGGACAGCGCTGACCGTAGGGGTGGGCTGTGATGTGGTAGGTACGTGGCCGGGAATACCGGGCACCCGTTAGGTGTCACGGAACCCTATACACATCGTTCGGGGCCGTATGGGAAACCTCGGCCGGACTCCCTGCGGATGGAACCTGGATAGGCGATAAACCTGGACTAGAGACTTAGGTGTTTAGGTAGGTCGTGGTCTACACCCACGTCGGCTTTCGCTTGAAGTCTGCCAAGCACATGTCGTGTGCAGATGCTAAGTGGTGGAAACATGTATGAAGAAGTACACCCCTGCAGGGTTAACATGATCTATTCGAATAGCCGCGTCCGCGGTAAAGGACTACTTGGTTGCTTATACAGTTCATAGACAAGTAAATGGATACTACTAAAAATCTCAAGATAAGCGTGAGTGCCGAGGATGGCTCCTCCGTAGGATGACGGAGGTGGATCCTCGGTGGTGTATTGGAATGGTGAGTAGTGGACTCGTGTGCGCAAAACCATTTCAAGTTGGTGTATCGTAGGATAGCTTAGCCAAGAGTCAAAGCTGGCTTGCTGCAATAACCCCACCAACCCTTCTTGATAATGTGCATGTATGTAGGATCTGATGTAAGTCTTGCTGAGTACCTTTGTACTCATGTTGCTTTAATTTACATTTTCAGAAGACGCTGCAACCCCTTCTGATGGGTTCTTCGTAGACATTGACATCGATGAGTAGACTAAGGCCCAGGTGGTGACCCTGAGCTTGTGAAGGACCACGTAGTATAGCCAGGCTTTCCCAAGCCTCTTTTATTTTACTAGTTGTCTGTACTCAGACAAGTTACTTCCGCTGTTGGCTTGTATGTCTGTATGACTTGAATGTTGGGTCGTGTGACCCGTACTTGTGTGTATGCTATGTATGGCTCTCTGAGCCTTAAATAAAGTACTTGTGTTGTAGAGTCATGTTGTGATGCCTTGTTGTATTTGCACATATCGAGCATATTGTGTGTATGATTGAAATGCTTGGTATGTGTGGGATCTGACTATCTAGTTGTTTATCCTTAGTAACCTCTCTTACCGGGAAATGTCTCCTAGTGTTTCCACTGAGCCTTGGTAGCTTGCTACTGCTCCGGAACACTTAGGCTGGCCGGCATGTGTCCTTCTTCATTCCTGTGTCTGTCCCTTCAGGGAAATGTCACGCGATGGATACCGGAGTCCTGTTAGCCCGCTACAGCCCGGTTTACCGGAGTCCTGCTAGCCCAGTGCTACAGCCCGGATTCACTTGCTGATGACCGACACGTTCGATGATGGGTCATGGATGCCTGTCCCTGTAAGTCTGTGCCACTTTGGGTTTACGACTAGCCATGTCAGCCCGGGCTCTTTACCATATGGATGCTAGCGACACTATCATATACGTGTGCCAAAAGGCGCAAACGGTCCCGGGGAAATGTAAGACGACACCCATGGGAATACTGTGCGTGAGGCCGCAAAGTGATATGAGGTGTTACATGCTAGATCGATGTGGCATCGAGTCGGGGTCCTGACAGCGTTGGTATAAAAAAGCTGTCAGGACCCCGACTCAATGCCACATCGATCTAGCATGTAACACCTCATATCACTTTGCAGCCTCACGCACGGTATCCCCACGGGTGTCGCCTTACCTTTGCCCGGGACCGTTTGCGCCTTTTGGCACACATATATGATAGTGTTGCTAGCATCCATATGATAAGGAGCCCAGGCTGACATGGCTAGTCGTAAACCCAAAGTGGCACAAACTTACAGGGACAGGCATCCATGACCCATCATCGAACGTGTCGGTCATCAGCGAGTGAATCCAGGCTGTAGCACTGGGCTAGCAGGACTCCGGTGAACCGGGCTGTAGCGGGCTAACAGGACTCCGGTATTCATGACATTTCCCCGAAGGGACAGACACAGGAACGAAGAAGGACACATGCCGGCCAGCCTAAGTGTTCCGGAGCAGTAGCAGGCTACCATGGCTCAGTGGAAGCACTAGGAGACATTTCCCAGTAAGAGAGGCTACTAAGGATAAACAACTAGATAGTCAGATCCCACACATACCAAGCATTTCAATAACATACACACAATATGCTCGATATGTGCAAATACAACATGGCATCACAACATGACTCTATGACTCAAGTATTTATTCAATAGGCTCCAAGGAGCGAGATATTACAAACATGGGTCTCATGACCCAACAATCAGAGCATACAAGTCAAAGCACATGCGGAAGCTTAGCATGTCTGAGTACAGACATCTACAAATGAAAAAGGCTGAGAAGCCTGACTGTCTATCAGATCCTGCCGAGGGCACAAGATCGTAGCTGAGGTAACAAGCTAAACGTCGAAGTCCACGCGGTACTACTAGCGAGACTGAAGTCTCTCTGCAAAAACATAAATTAAGCAACGTGAGTACAAATGTACCCAGCAAGACTTATATCAGATCTAACTACATATGCATCATTATCAACAAAGGGGATGGTGGAGTTTGACTGCAGCAAGCCAGCTTTGACTCGGTGGCTATCCTGAACTACGACTGCAAGTAACTCTTTTGAGGTGGCGCACACGAGTCCACATATTCACCATATCAATACACCATTATGGATCCGCTCCCGTCTCCCTACGAGAACGCCATCCATAGCACTCACGCTTATCTTGCGTATTTTAGGGTATCCACTTTCACTTGTCTATGAACTGTATAGGCAACCCAGAAGTCCTTTTCCGCAGACACGGCTATTCGAATAGATCATATTAACCCTGCAGGGGTGTACTTCTTCACACACGCTCTCACCACTTACCGCCGTTTACACGACATGTACTCAGCAACCTTCAAGCGGAAGCCCAGCGAGGGTGTCGGCCACGACCTGACTAACCACACAAGTCTCTCGTCCAGGTTTATCGCCTATTCGGGTTCCATCCGCAGGGAGATCCGGCCGGGGTGTCGCTCACGGCCCCAAACGATGTGTGCAGGGTTCCCAAGCCCGATTTCCGGGTGCTACTTGGTACACCAGGCCACTGTGCCTAGTCTGTCCCAAGCCCACCTGTACCGGGTGCCACTTGGTAGACTACTAACACTACCTACAAACACCAGAAACTAGTTGCAACTCCTGGACAGAGATCAAGTTGATTAATAAGTCGAGAGGGGCACTTAAGCATTCCAATGCATGGTAGTAACTGGTCATGGATCACAAACACAAAACTCAGTTCCTGAGGACGGCTGCAATGAGACAACCCACCATGTACTCCTACATGGCCTCTCACCACTACCTTTACCAAATCGTGTTCACACACTTAGCTCTCAACAGTAGGACATGTTCACACACCTCTGATTCATCCCCTATGAATCAGACCTGACTCAACTCTAAGCAGTAGCAGGCATGACAAACAAGCATGAATGAGTAGGCACAACAGGGCTCAAACAACTCCTACTCATGCTAGTGGGTTTCATCTATTTACTGTGGCAATGACAGGTCATGCAGAGGATAAAGGGGTTCAACTACCGCAGCAAATAACAGTTGTATTGTTGTTGTCCTAATGCAGTAAAATAGAGCAGGAGCGAGAGAGTGGGATTGTATCGGAATGAACAAGGGGGTTTTGCTTGGCTGGCACTTCTGAAGATAGCATTGAGTCTTCATCAGTGTCAATGATCACAACGTCGGAACATCGTCTACCGAGAGGGGACAAAAACCGGCAAACAAGGAAGAACACAATCAATGCAATGCACAATATG
The DNA here is from genome assembly GCF_018294505.1 of Triticum aestivum. Taxonomy (NCBI): domain Eukaryota; kingdom Viridiplantae; phylum Streptophyta; class Magnoliopsida; order Poales; family Poaceae; genus Triticum; species Triticum aestivum. The sequence goes on along the minus strand of NC_057801.1, from coordinate 80,221,051 downwards.
ATGCATGATCATGACATGGCAATATGCTGTGATTTGAGCTAATGCAACTAGCAACAAGTTAAATGAAGTTGGTTTGAATCCAAAATTCAAATCCAAACTCCATATGTGAAGGTTTAAATGCCATTATATGATTTGTACTAAACAGCAGTCATAAGTTGTTCTAACATGCATGAAAATGGTACAGATGGATAGATTGGATTTTTCTGATCATTTTTCATATATAAATTATTTAATTTGGAGTTACGGTTGATTTACTATGATTTTTAGAAGTTTTGTCACATCCCTAGTTCTGGTATGACCAAGACTAGCTAGTCATGTGTGCATCATGTTTAAATTCCATTTAAATTTGAAATGAGGATTTGTGAAACCCTCAGGATCATCTCTGAAAATGACCCAAATAAAAATTGTTCCAAAAAGGTCCAAGAAAATGCTCATGTTGCTCTCTGAAAATATTGAACAGAGATAAAAAAAATCAAACCAATATTTTTAGGATCTCATAAGTATTTATTTTGGGCATTTGGAATTAATGCAGTAATTATTTGCTTTGGATATATATTGTTATATATGTAAAATATATGTCCAAAAATTATGCCATTTGTTGAGGAGCTCTGGAATAATACCACTAGTTCCTACAAAAATTGGCATAAGTAAATAAAATGATTTAGTATTTTTATTAAATCAAAACAAATGTTAGAAAAATAAAAAAAGGAAACAAAACAGAAAGGAGAAAGAGTAGCCCACCTGACTTACCTGCGGCCTCCTACTGTAGCAAAGGCCCAGCCCACCAGGGCGAGGCGGTCGTCCTCAACCTCTGCCAGTAGGCAGAGGCGTGTCGACGCGCGAGCAATCGCCGTGGCCACCTCCCTGCTTGCTTCCTCTCCTTCCCCGACCCTTCTCGAGACGCCAGGAGGCACATACGAGCCCCCTCTTGCTCTCCCCTCTCTCTGGTTGTTTTTCCCTCCTCCCCCTCGCGTTCTCACAGCCAACCGAGAGCCACCCGTCGCCGCCAACGAGCACCGCCGCGGTCATCACCATCCCCTCGCCCCTCCGCCGTGCCCAGAAGCTCCGCTACATCTCCCTCATCCTCTCCGACGAGCCAAACAAGCTAGAGCGCCCTGCAACGCCGTCCTCGACGCCTTCTTCAACCTCCGGCCGCCGTGGATCTCCGTCACCGCTCGCCGCTGTCAGCACGCCCCCGAGGCCGCCAAGCTGCTCTTCCGACCCCCTGTGAGCCCCCCCGCGTCGGTTCCCCCTCCTCTCCTGCCTCCCCGTGCTCTGTAGCCCGCAGCCGCTCAAGCCCGAGCTCCGGCCGCCGCTGCGAGCTCTGCTCCGGCGAGCTCCGGCGCCCTCGCGGCTTCCCGTCTGCTCCCCTGGATGCGGACGAGCCCGGGCTACGCCCCGGTGCCCTTAGCCGCCGCCCCGGTGGCCTGTAGCGCGGACGCCGCCGCGTCCTGAGGTCGCTGACGACGACCTCGCCGGCCTGACGGGTGGGCCCTATCGGCCAGGTGATTAGCTTAGTGCTAATCACTGCCTAATTAACCACTGACACTGACCAGTGGTCCCCGGCCCCCTAATCCTTTTAATTAAGCAAATAACCCCCTGTTTAACCCCGTGTCACTGACGTGTGGACCCCACACGTCAGGTTTGACCCCAATCAGCTGCAGTTGACTTGCTGACATCATGCTTATTCAATGATGACGCAGTTATCCATTTTCTGGATTTAAAATAACTCAGAAAATTCCAGAAAATGATTTAAACTTCAAAAATTCATAGAAATTCAACCGTAGCTCAGATTGAAATAATTTATATATGAAAAATTATCAGAAAAATGTAATCTATCCGTCTGTACTAGGACAACAACGATTCATCTGCTACTTTGTGCTGCGGTAGTTGAACCCATTCCTTTGCATGACCTGTCATTGCCACAGTAAATAGTTGAAACCCACTAGCATGTGTAGGAGTTGATTGAAGCCACTGTTGTGTTCCTACCATGCTATGCCTGCTATTGCTTAGAGTTGTGTCAGGTCTGATTCATTGGGAATGAATTGGAGTGCAGTCCTATGTTCTGATGCTGAGAGTGAAGTGTGTGAACACGATTTGGTAAAGGTAGCGGTGAGAGGACATGTAGGAGTACATGGTGGGTTGTCTCACTGGAACCGTCCTTAAGCACTGAGTTCTGTGTATGTTGTCCAATGACTATCTACTACCACACATTGGAATGCTTAAGTCCCCCTCTCGACTTATTAACCGACTTGATCTCTGTCCAGGAGTCGCAACTAGTTTCTGGTGTTTGTAGGTAGTGCTATTTTTCTACCAAGTGGCACCCGGCAGGGTGGGCTTGGGACAGACTAGGCACACGTGGCCTGGTGTACCGATTGGCACCCGGATGGTGGGCTCGGGAACCCTGCACACATCGTTTGGGGCCGTGAGCGAAACCCCGGCCGGATCTCCTTGCGGATGGAACCTGAATAGGCGATAAACCTGGACTAGAGTCTTGTGTGGTTAGTCAGGTCGTGGCCGACACCCTCGCCAGGCTTCCGCTTGAAGGTTGCCGAGATACATGACGTGTACATGGCGGTAAGTGGCGAGAGCGTGTGTGAACAAGTACACCCCTGCAGGGTTAACATGATCTATTCGAATAGCCGGGTCCGCGGTTATGGACTTCTTGGATGCTTACATGGTACATAGACAACTTGAAGTGGATACTCTAAAATGCTCAAGACGAAGTGTGAGTGCTATGGATGGCCTCCTCGTAGGCAGACGGGGATGAATCCATAGTAGTGTATTTGTGTGGTGACTAGTGGACTCGTGTGCGCCATATCACCTCAAAGAAGTTCTGGTAGTCGTAGAACAGGATAGCCACAGAGTCAAAGCTGGCTTGCTGCAACTAAGCCCCACATTACCCTCTTGATACAAATGCATGTATGATAGGATCTGATGTAAGTCTTGCTGAGTACCTTTGTACTCATGTTGCTTTATTTATGTTTTTGCAGCGGAGACTTCGGTCTTACTAGTGTTCTCGTGGACTTCGACGAGTAGCTTGTACCTCAGCTACGATCTTGATCGGATGTTGTAGATAGTCAGGCTCTTTAGCCTTTTTCATTTGTAGATGTCTGTACTCAGACATGTAATGCTTCCGCTTGTTGCTTGTATGCTCTGTATGATGGGTCTTGTGACCCCTGTTTGTAATAAATGCTATGATGGCTCTTTGAGCCTTATCTATATGAGTTGTTGAGTTATGCTGTGATGCCATGTTGTACAACACATACTTGCATGTTATGCGTACGTGTAATGTGTATTGCTATGTGTGGGATCTGACTATCTAGTTGTTTATCCTTAGTAGCCTCTCTTATCGGGAAATGTCTCCTAGTGCTTCCACTGAGCCATGGTAGCGTGCTACTGCTCCGGAACACTTAGGCTGGCCGGCATGTGTCCTTCTTCGTTCCTGTGTCTGTCCCTTCGGGGAAATGTCACGCGGTGTCTACCGGAGTCCTGCTAGCCTGCTACAGCTCGGTTTACCGGAGTCCTGCTAGCCCAGTTGCTACAGCCCGGATTCACTCGCTGATGACCGACACGTTCGATGCTGGGTCATGTATGCCTGTCCCTGTAAGTTAGTGCCACTTTGGGTTCACGACTAGCCATGTCAGCCCGGGTTCTTTGTCATATGGATGCTAGTGACACTGTCATATACGTGTGCCAAAAGGCACAAACGGTCCCGGGCATGGTAACGCGACACCCGTGGGAATACCGTGCGTGAGGCCGCAAAGTGATATGAGGTGTTACATGCTAGATCGGTGTGGCATAGAATCGGGGTCCTGACAGCTTAGGTATCAGAGCCTGACTGCCTGTAGGATTACCAAGCCAAACTGGTCAAAGTTGAGTCTAGAAATTCTTTAGTTATATAAGGGAATTGATTGTGGGAAGGAACGTAAGGCTCTTTTTACTCCTTTACCTCATGGCCTTCTGATCTGAGTCATCCTATCTTTCCTGCGGGGTTAAGAAACTAGGCTTCTCTTCCGTCTATCAGGATCACGTGTTACTACTTCGTAGTCCCATAGGATTGGTTGATCAGAGTCATACCCCATCTTCGAGTACTTCCGGTGTAGTCTGTTTAGTACTATCTCAGAACCTTGAGTGATGATGATGAGTATGTTACTACTCCATTTTTAGCAGGATGTCTCATTTTGAGCATTTTACTGTCGTTATGCTACCGGAATTTCCCTAGGAGTTTGAGAGATACTAATTTCCTTGTCCTACATTCTATAACCTATAATTGATGCTGATTCCGTCCCTGGTTTTGTTTCTCAGGATGTCATCAAGTTCTATTGTTCGTAGCCAGAACCACGAAGATGGTAGGAGTGAGGATCCTCCCGACCCGCCTTCGTTGATAGAGTTCATGTTAGAAATGGAGAGGAACAAGCGTGAGTCTAACCGCTTGTTGGCACGTATCGAGGAGGACACCGCCCATCAGTTCAAAGGGTCTATAACCATTCATGACTTCATCCGCTTGCACCCACCTACCTTTCATCATTCCATCGAGCCACTCGATGCAGATGACTGGCTCCGTAGCATCACTCATAAGCTGCGTTCCGCGAACATAGCTGAAGATGACAAGGTCACCTATGCCACATACCACCTGGAAGGTCCTGCTAGTCTTTGGTGGCAGAACTATGAGGCTATGCTTCCAGCTGGCCAGATTCCTACCTGGAGGGATTTCACTGAGGCTTTTCGCGAGCATCACATTCCTGAAGCCCTCATCGATCACAGGAGAGAAGAGTTATGTAGTTTCACCCAGAGTAAGATGGCTATTGATGCTTACAGTAGAGAGTTTGAGAACCTTGCCCGCTATGCCACAGAAGAGGTGTCCATGGACGCCAAGAAGCAGGCTAGGTTTCAGAAGGGTCTCAACCCCAGGTTGCGTCGTGATCTCCACCTGCATCATTGTGATATATTCCAAGCTCTTGTGAACAAGGCCATCAACGCAGAAACGGCTCAGCTCACTTACAAGGAGTCTCGTAAGCACGCCCGTGATTTGGGATCTTCTTCCGGTTCTGGTCCTCAGAAGCGCCGGATTTGGATTCCAAACTCCGCTCTTCCTTCCGGATATGCACCGAGGCCATCCTATGTGGTGCCTCCCCCAGCTCAGTCGTGTGTTCCACCCAGGCCTACTGGTAGACCGCTTGTCAGTGTGGGTCCATGTCCAACCTCAGGGACTTGCTTCACATGCGGGAAGCCAGGACATTATGCATGTGACTGCTCTCAGACTAGTTATGCTCCACCCCAGCCCGAGAAGACTGTTGGATGTGTTAAGCCATCACGCAAGATGATCAGTGTCAAGTCAGCCCCCACCGAACGTGGACGTGTGCATCACGTCTCAGCTAAAGACGCTCATGATGATCCGGATGTCGTTCTTGGTACACTCCTTGTCAATTGTCATCCAGCATCGGTTTTGTTTGATACTAGAGCATCTCACTCCTTCATTTCTGAAAGCTATGCTCATTTGCACGACATGTCATTTTGTGATATGCCAACTCCGCTTGAAATCCAAACCCCGGGGTCTAGATGGCAAACCACCAGAATCAGCCATGGTAATGAAATCCTTGTTGATAGACTTGTATTCCTTGCATCACTTGTAGCCCTCAAGTCCTCAGATATTAACATCATCTTGGGTATGGACTGGATGACAGCTCATCATGCCAAGATTGATTGTTACACAAGATCTGTTCAGCTTACACACCCATCCGGCAAGATAGTCACTGTCTCCACTAGAGTTGCAAAGCGTCAGCTCTATTCTCTTAATGCCAGCCCTCTTCCAGACCTTGAAGATATCCCGGTAGTCCGTGACTTTCCGGATGTCTTTCCAGAGGAACTGCCTGGTGTTCCACCTGACAGAGATGTAGAGTTTGTCATAGATCTTATCCCAGGAACAGCTCCAATCTCTAGAAGACCTTACAAGATGGCACCCTTAGAACTAGTCGAGCTTAAGAAACAACTTGATGAGTCCTTGCAAAAGGGTTTCATCCGTCCTAGTTCTTCTCCTTGGGCTTGCCTCGTCCTCTTCGTCAAGAAGAAGGATGGTACGGACCGGATGGTTGTAGATTATCGTCCCGTTAATTTGGGCTTGCCCCGTCCTCTTCGTCAAGAAGAAGGATGGTAAGGACCGGATGGTTGTAGATTATCGTCCCGTTAATTTGGTCACAATAAAGAACAAGTATCCGCTCCCCAGGATCAATGACCTGTATGATCAGCTCGCTGGATCCTCAGTCTTCTCCAAGATGGATTTGAGGTTAGGCTACCACCAAATCAAGATCAGAAACGGGGACATCCCTAAAACGGCTTTTGTCACTCGTTATGGCCAGTACGAGTACACCGTCATGTCCTTCGGTCTAACCAACGCCCCAGCCACTTTCTCCCGCTTGATGAACTCGATCTTCATGGAGTACTTAGATAAGTTCGTCGTGGTTTACCTCGATGATATTCTTATTTACTCGAAGAACGAGGAAGAGCATGCCGAACATCTTAGACTTGTGTTAGAAAAACTCAGAGAGCACCGCCTTTATGCCAAGTTCTCCAAGTGTGAATTTTGGTTGCCAGAAGTGACCTACCTAGGCCACGTAATCTCTGGTAAGGGCATTGCTGTCAATCCCGAGAGAGTTAAGGCCGTTCTCGATTGGACTCCACCTGAGACCGTTAAACAAGTTAGGAGTTTCCTTGGTCTAGCCAGCTATTGTCGCCGCTTTGTTGAAAACTTCTCCAAAGTAGCCAAACCCCTCACGGAACTTCTCAAGAAAGATAAAAGTTTGAGTGGTCCCCACAGTGTGAGTACAGTTTTGAGGAACTGAAAAGACGCCTGACTTCTGCTCCCATACTTGTGCCACCGGATTTCACTAAAGACTTTGTTATCTATTGCGATGCCTCACGACAGGGACTAGGTTGCATTCTTATGCAGGATCGTCATGTGATTGCCTATGCATCTCGACAGTTGCATCCACATGAGGATAATTATCCTACACATGATCTAGAGCTTGCAGCCGTAGTCTATGCAATCAAGACCTGGCGACATTACCTTCTTGATAAACATTGCGAGATCTACACCGATCACCAAAGTCTCAAGTATATCTTCACACAACCAGATTTGAACCTTAGGCAAAGACGTTGGTTGGAGTTAATCACAGATTATGATCTAGGGATTGCCTACACTCCAGGCAAAGCCAATGTCATGGCTGATGCGCTAAGTCGTAAATCCTATTGCAACAATCTCATGTTGCAGCAGGGCCAACCACTTCTCCATGAGGAATTCTGTAAGCTTAACCTTCACATTGCTCCTTACGGATTCCTTTCTACCTTGGTGGCGAAACCTACCCTCGAGGATCAGATCATTACTGACCAGAAGTTTGATAGGGGTGTTATCCACATCAAGAGAAACATTAAGAAGGGAGTTGGTGGATGTTTCTCTATGGACGATCGAGGTGTTGTCTTCTTTGTGAATCGTTTGGTGGTTCCCAAGAGTCAACATCTGCGACAATTGATTCTTAAGGAGGCGCATGAATCTCCTCTCACGATTCATCCCGGTAGTACTAAGATGTATCAGGACCTACGCCAGAGGTTCTGGTGGACTAGGATGAAGAGAGAAATTGCTCAGTTCATTGCCAACTGTGACATTTGTCATCGCGTTAAGGCAGAGCATCAAAGACCTGCTGGCACCCTTCAGCCTTTAGCTATTCCTGAGTGGAAATGGGATAAAGTTGGTATGGATTTCATCACCGGCTTTCCCAGGACCAAGAAAGGGAATAATGCTATCTTCGTAGTTATTGATCGTCTCTCCAAAGTGGCGCACTTCCTACCTGTTCGAGAGAGTATCACTACTAGTCAGCTCGCTGACTTATACATTTCTCGAATAGTGTCACTTCATGGTGTTCCACTAGAGATCAATTCAGACCGTGGCAGTCTTTTCACTTCTCATTTCTGGGAGAGTTTCCAAACTGCCATGGGAACCCATCTTTCCTTCAGTACTGCTTTCCACCCTCAGTCGAGTGGTTAGGTGGAAAGGGTCAATCAAATTCTCGAAGACATGCTTAGAGCTTGCGTTATCTCATTCGGTATGGATTGGGAGAAATGTCTTCCTTTTGTCGAGTTTGCTTATAACAATAGCTATCAATCCAGCCTCAAGAAAGCTCCTTTTGAGGTTCTCTATGGACGAAGATGTCGAACACCTTTGAACTGGTCAGAAACCGGCGAAAGACAATTCTTTGGACCGGACATGATCCAGGAGGCAGAAGAGCAAGTTCGCATCATTCGTGAGAATTTGAAAACAGCCAAGTCTCGTCAGAAGAGTCAGTATGACCGCCATCATAAGGATATGACTTATGAAATTGGCGACCAAGCTTACCTTCGGGTCACTCCTTTGAAGGGTACCCATCGCTTCGGTATCAAGGGCAAGTTAGCTCCTCGTTAAATTGGTCCTTTTCGCATTCTCCCTAAACGAGGAGAGGTTGCCTACCAGTTGGAACTACCCCCACATTTTTCTTGAGTCCATGATGTCTTCCACGTCTCTCAACTCAGGCGTTTCTTCTCGGATCCTATTCGCAAAGCGGACCACGAAACGCTTGATCTCCAAGATAACCTCACATACCGAGAGTACCCGGTTCGCATTCTTGATCAAGCAGAGCGTGTTACTCGACATCAGAACATCAAGTTTCTCAAGGTTCAGTGGTCTCATCATTCCAAGAGAGAAGCTACTTGGGAGCGAGAAGATCGTCTTCGACTGGAGTACCCCACTTTCTTTCCGTCGACCCCTGAATCTCGGGACGAGATTCTTTCAAGTGGGGGCGAGTTGTCACATCCCTAGTTCTGGTATGACCTAGACTAGCTAGTCATGTGTGCATCATGTTTAAATTCCATTTAAATTTGAAATGAGGATTTGTGAAACCCTCAGGATCATCTCTGAAAATGAACCAAATAAAAATTGTTCCAAAAAGGTCCAAGAAAATGCTCATGTTGCTCTCTGAAAATATTGGACAGAGATAAAAAAAATCAAACCAATATTTTTAGGATCTCATAAGTATTTATTTTGGGCATTTGGAATTAATGCAGTAATTATTTGCTTTGGATATATATTGTTATATATATAAAATATATGTCCAAAAACTATGCCATTTGTTGAGGAGCTCTGGAATAATACCACTAGTTCCTACAAAAATTGGCATAAGTAAATAAAATGATTTAGTATTTTTATTAAATCAAAACAAATGTCAGAAAAATAAAAAAAAGGAAACAAAACAGAAAGGAGAAAGAGAAGCCCACCTGACTTACCTGCGGCCTGCTACTGTAGCAAAGGCCCAGCCCACCAGGGCGAGGCGGTCGTCCTCAACCTCTGCCAGTAGGCAGAGGCGTGTCGACGCGCGAGCAATCGCCGTGGCCACCTCCCTGCTTGCTTCCTCTCCTTCCCCGACCCTTCTCGAGACGCCAGGAGACACATACGAGCCCCCTCTTGCTCTCCCCTCTCTCTCTGGTTGTTTTTCCCTCCTCCCCCTCGCGTTCTCACAGCCACCCGAGAGCCACCCGTCGCCGCCAACGAGCACCGCCGCGGCCATCGCCATCCCCTCGCCCCTCCGTCGTGCCCAGAAGCTCCGCTACGTCTCCCTCGTCCTCTCCGACGAGCCAAACAAGCTGGAGCGCCCTGCAACGCCGTCCTCGACGCCTTCTTCAACCTCCGGCTGCCGTGGATCTCCGTCGCCGCTCGCCGCCGTCAGCACGCCCCCGAGGCCGCCAAGCTGCTCTTTCGACCCCCTGTGAGTCCTCCCGCGTCGGTTCCCCCTCCTCTCCTGCCTCCCCGCGCTCTGTAGCCCACAGCCGCCCGAGCCCGAGCTCCGGCCGCCGCCGCGAGCTCTGCTTCGGCGAGCTCCGGCGCCCCCGCGGCTTCCCGTCTGCTCCCCTGGATGCGGACGAGCCCGGGCTACGCCCCGGTGCCCTTAGCCGCCGCCCCCGTGGCCTGTAGCACGGACGCCGCCGCGTCCTGAGGTCGCCGCCGACGACCTCGCCGGCCTGACGGGTGGGCCCTATCGGCCAGGTGATTAGCTTAGTGCTAATCACCGCCTAATTAACCACTGACACTGACCAGTGGGCCCCGGCCCCCTAATACTTTTAATTAAGCAAATAACCCCCTGTTTAACCCTGTGTCACTGATGTGTGGACCCCACACGTCAGGTTTGACCCCAGTCAGCCGTAGTTGACTTGCTGACGTCATGCCTACTCAATGCTGACGCAGTTATCCATTTTCTGGATTTAAAATAACTCAGAAAATTCCAGAAAATGATTTAAACTTCAAAAATTCATAGAAATTCAACCGTAGCTCAGATTGAAATAATTTATATATGAAAAATTATCAGAAAAATGTAATCTATCCACCTGTACTAGTTTCATGCATGACAAAACAACTTATACCTACTGTATAAGTGAAACACTAAAAAGGGCATTTATAAAGAGCTTACTTGGAGTTGCATTTGAATCCTTGATTCAAATGGACTTCATCCAAATATAATGCTAGCTGCATTAGCACAATCAGCATCACATCTTCATGCCATGTTCATGCATCATTTTGTTGCATATGCTTGTGTTTTGATTGTTGGCACCGTTCCTTCTCGATAGGTCCTGCTCTGGAGACCGTTCCAGAGTACCTGTCTGTGAAGCAGTGCCCCCTTGTTGATCTACCAGGCAAGCAAACCCCCTTGTTCATTCCGATACAATCCTACTCTCTCGCTCCTGCTCTCAGTTATTGCATTAGGACAACAACGATTCATCTGCTACTTTGTGCTGCGGTAGTTGAACCCATTCCTTTGCATGACCTGTCATTGCCACAGTAAATAGTTGAAACCCACTAGCATGTGTAGGAGTTGATTGAAGCCACTGTTGTGTTCCTACCATGCTATGCCTGCTATTGCTTAGAGTTGTGTCAGGTCTGATTCATTGGGAATGAATTGGAGTGCAGTCCTATGTTCTGATGCTGAGAGTGAAGTGTGTGAACACGATTTGGTAAAGGTAGCGGTGAGAGGCCATGTAGGAGTACATGGTGGGTTGTCTCACTGGAACCGTCCTTAAGCACTGAGTTCTGTGTATGTTGTCCAATGACTAGCTACTACCACACATTGGAATGCTTAAGTGCCCCTCTCGACTTATTAACCGACTTGATCTCTGTCCAGGAGTCGCAACTAGTTTCTGGTGTTTGTAGGTAGTGCTATTTTTCTACCAAGTGGCACCCGGCAGGGTGGGCTTGGGACAGACTAGGCACACGTGGCCTGGTGTACCGAGTGGCACCCGGATGGTGGGCTCGGGAACCCTGCACACATCGTTTGGGGCCATGAGCGAAACCCCGGTCGGATCTCCTTGCGGATGGAACCCGAATAGGCGATAAATCTGGACTAGAGTCTTGTGTGGTTAGTCAGGTCGTGGCCGACACCCTCGCCAGGCTTCCGCTTGAAGGTTGCCGAGATACATGACATGTACACGGCGGTAAGTGGCGAGAGTGTGTGTGAAGAAGTACACCCCTGCAGGGTTAACATGATCTATTCGAATTGCCGGGTCCGCGGTTATGGACTTCTTGGATGCTTACATGGTACATAGACAACTTGAAGTGGATACTCTAAAATGCTCAAACGAAGTGTGAGTGCTATGGATGGCCTCCTCGTAGGGAGACGGGGATGAATCCATAGTAGTGTATTTGTGTGGTGACTAGTGGACTCGTGTGCGCCATATCACCTCAAAGAAGTTCTGGTAGTCGTAGAATAGGATAGCCACAGAGTCAAAGCTGGCTTGCTGCAACTAAGCCCCACATTACCCTCTTGATACAAATGCATGTATGATAGGATCTGATGTAAGTCTTGTTGAGTACCTTTGTACTCATGTTGCTTTATTTATGTTTTTGCAGCGGAGACTTCGGTCTTACTAGTGTTCTCATGGACTTCGACGAGTAGCTTGTACCTCAGCTACGATCTTGATCGGATGTTGTAGATAGTCAGGCTCTTTAGCCTTTTTCATTTGTAGATGTCTATACTCAGACATGTAATGCTTCCGCTTGTTGCTTGTATGCTCTGTATGATGGGTCTTGTGACCCCTGTTTGCAATAAATGCTATGATGGCTCTTTGAGCCTTATCTATATGAGTTGTTGAGTTATGCTGTGATGCCATGTTGTACAACACATACTTGCATGTTATGCGTACGTGTAATGTGTATTGCTATGTGTGGGATCTGACTATCTAGTTGTTTATCCTTAGTAGCCTCTCTTATCGGGAAATGTCTCCTAGTGCTTCCACTGAGCCATGGTAGCGTGCTACTGCTCCGGAACACTTAGGCTGGCCGGCATGTGTCCTTCTTCGTTCCTGTGTCTGTCCCTTCGAGGAAATGTCACGCGGTGTCTACCGGAGTCCTGCTAGTCCAGTTGCTACAGCCCGGATTCACTCGCTGATGACCGACACGTTTGATGCTGGGTCATGTATGCCTGTCCCTGTAAGTTAGTGCCACTTTGGGTTCACGACTAGCCATGTCAGCCCGGGTTCTTTGTCATATGGATGCTAGCGACACTGTCATATACGTGTGCCAAAAGGCGCAAACGGTCCCGGGCATGGTAAGGCGACACCCGTGGGAATACCGTGCGTGAGGCCGCAAAGTGATATGAGGTGTTACATGCTAGATCGGTGTGGCATAGAATCGGGGTCCTGACATTCCATTTTTCGTTTCATCTCGCTAACCAAACACGAGAACGGAACCAACCCGTTCCGCTTTTTTGTTGGTACCAAACACATGAATGGAATGGACTCGTTCCTGTGGAATGGAACCACTCCATTCCGTTCCGTTTGGTTCCTCAACCAAACACACCATAAGGTTCTCTTCACCGCTGTGATTTGAAGTATGTTGAAGGGATAATCTATTGGGAGATAATTTCAGCATTTAGGGAAATTTGCAAGTCAAAGGAATCATGTCTTGAAGTGACCAGGATGCTCACAAGAGTTTTACTTACGCGATCTAGTGTATTACTTCCTAGCTACAACTATTTCTTCTAATTCTGCTCTAGCACCTTTTGCTGCCTAGATGTTCATCATGATCTTTTTTAGATCCTTGCTTCGAGTGGCTTTCTTCATCAAATGATGTTAGGCACTACTCTTGTTCTCAACTCTTGTCTCTTTAAACATGACCTTGTACTACTATTTGAGGTGAATGCATTTGGGCACCTTGTGTGCCTTTTCCTGTTTGAAAAAAAATTATTGATATATTAACAACCTTGCTTTTTAGGGAGATATATTTTTCTTACATATTTTCATACTCTCTATGTAATAGATGAATATACTATCATTTTGGTAGTAATTGATCAGGTAACAAGTTCAACCTTTGACCATAAAAAAGTGAGTGCCTTAAAAACAAGAGTTTTTTTAAATCCCGATCTACAGTGCTTGGTGCGGCTTGAGCCTTGAACAATGTAACTCTCTAAATCAAACCAAAACTTTGTAAAATCATATAAATTAAAACCCTAACCATTTTCAAAAGGTGATTTTTTTTATGTTTCAAGAAATTATAAAATTTAAAACTTTAGCAAACTTGATGAAATGTAGCCCATAGTTCATTCCCACATGTGACCATTTATACCACGTTTAAAAAGCAATAACAGAGTTCTCTTATCTTTTGTGTTATTTATGGAGCACACGTGACTGCACCAACAATCTCGACACATGTGAACTAGCCTTTTCATTGTTTGAAACAAAGGAACAAAAATCCCAGTCATATAGGGAAACTGCAATTTCAAAAATTTGAAAATAAATAGAGAAAAGCACAAACACATGGATTCTATTAATTGAGAATCATACGCATTCATCAAGAAAACATTGCAATTTATCTTCGGTATAAGAACAGGGAGAATTGATCTCAAACCCTAAACTTAATTTTCGGTACAAGAATATTTATCATTTTCCACCGTTGCGCATGAAACAAATACTCATACTCTTGTGATGAAAATTTGCATGTTATAAACTCCAAACATGTCCTAAATCCACAAATGATTACTGACCAGAAGTTTGATAGGGGTGTTATCCACATCAAGAGAAACATTAAGAAGGGAGTTGGTGGATGTTTCTCTATGGATGATCGAGGTGTTGTCTTCTTTGTGAATCGTTTGGTGGTTCCCAAGAGTCAACATCTGCGATAATTGATTCTTAAGGAGGCGCATGAATCTCCTCTCACGATTCATCCCGGTAGTACTAAGATGTATCAGGACCTACGCCAGAGGTTCTGGTGGACTAGGATGAAGAGAGAAATTGCTCAGTTCATTGCCAACTGTGACATTTGTCATCGCGTTAAGGCAGAGCATCAAAGACCTGCTGGCACCCTTCAGCCTTTAGCTATTCCTGAGTGGAAATGGGATAAAGTTGGTATGGATTTCATCACCGGCTTTCCCAGGACCAAGAAAGGGAATAATGCTATCTTCGTAGTTATTGATCGTCTCTCCAAAGTGGCGCACTTCCTACCTGTTCGAGAGAGTATCACTACTAGTCAGCTCGCTGACTTATACATTTCTCGAATAGTGTCACTTCATGGTGTTCCACTAGAGATCAATTCAGACCGTGGCAGTCTTTTCACTTCTCATTTCTGGGAGAGTTTCCAAACTTCCATGGGAACCCATCTTTCCTTCAGTACTGCTTTCCACCCTCAGTCGAGTGGTCAGGTGGAAAGGGTCAATCAAATTCTCGAAGACATGCTTAGAGCTTGCGTTATCTCATTCGGTATGGATTGGGAGAAATGTCTTCCTTTCGCCGAGTTTGCTTATAACAATAGCTATCAATCCAGCCTCAAGAAAGCTCCTTTTGAGGTTCTCTATGGACGAAGATGTCGAACACCTTTGAACTGGTCAGAAACCGGCGAAAGACAATTCTTTGGACCGGACATGATCCAGGAGGCAGAAGAGCAAGTTCGCATCATTCGTGAGAATTTGAAAACAGCCAAGTCTCATCAGAAGAGTCAGTATGACCGCCATCATAAGGATATGACTTATGAAATTGGCGACCAAGCTTACCTTCGGGTCACTCCTTTGAAGGGTACCCATCGCTTCGGTATCAAGGGCAAGTTAGCTCCTCGTTAAATTGGTCCTTTTCGCATTCTCGCTAAACGAGGAGAGGTTGCCTACCAGTTGGAACTACCCCCACATTTTTCTCGAGTCCATGATGTCTTCCACGTCTCTCAACTCAAGCGTTTCTTCTCGGATCCTATTCGCGAAGTGGACCACGAAACGCTTGATCTCCAAGATAACCTCACATACCGAGAGTACCCGGTTCGCATTCTTGATCAAGCAGAGCGTGTTACTCGACGTCAGAACATCAAGTTTCTCAAGGTTCAGTGGTCTCATCATTCCAAGAGAGAAGCTACTTGGGAGCGAGAAGATCGTCTTCGACTGGAGTACCCCACTTTCTTTCCGTCGACCCCTGAATCTCAGGACGAGATTCTTTCAAGTGGGGGCGAGTTGTCACATCCCTAGTTCTGGTATGACCTAGACTAGCTAGTCATGTGTGCATCATGTTTAAATTCCATTTAAATTTGAAATGAGGATTTGTGAAACCCTCAGGATCATCTCTGAAAATGACCCAAATAAAAATTGTTCCAAAAAGGTCCAAGAAAATGCTCATGTTGCTCTCTGAAAATATTGGACAGAGATAAAAAAAATCAAACCAATATTTTTAGGATCTCATAAGTATTTATTTTGGGCATTTGGAATTAATGCAGTAATTATTTGCTTTGGATATATATTGTTATATATATAAAATATATGTCCAAAAATTATGCCATTTGTTGAGGAGCTCTGGAATAATACCACTAGTTCCTACAAAAATTGGCATAAGTAAATAAAATGATTTAGTATTTTTATTAAATCAAAACAAATGTCAGAAAAATAAAAAAAAGGAAACAAAACAGAAAGGAGAAAGAGAAGCCCACCTGACTTACCTGCGGCCTGCTACTGTAGCAAAGGCCCAGCCCACCAGGGCGAGGCGGTCGTCCTCAACCTCTGCCAGTAGGCAGAGGCGTGTCGACGCGCGAGCAATCGCCGTGGCCACCTCCCTGCTTGCTTCCTCTCCTTCCCCGACCCTTCTCGAGACGCCAGGAGACACATACGAGCCCCCTCTTGCTCTCCCCTCTCTCTCTGGTTGTTTTTCCCTCCTCCCCCTCGCGTTCTCACAGCCACCCGAGAGCCACCCGTCGCCGCCAACGAGCACCGCCGCGGCCATCGCCATCCCCTCGCCCCTTCGTCGTGCCCAGAAGCTCCGCTACGTCTCCCTCGTCCTCTCCGACGAGCCAAACAAGCTGGAGCGCCCTGCAACGCCGTCCTCGACGCCTTCTTCAACCTCCGGCTGCCGTGGATCTTCGTCGCCGCTCGCCGCCGTCAGCACGCCCCCGAGGCCGCCCAGCTGCTCTTCCGACCCCCTGTGAGTCCCCCCGCGTCGGTTCCCCCTCCTCTCCTGCCTCCCCGTGCTCTGTAGCCCGCAGCCGCTCGAGCCCGAGCTCCGGCCGACGCCGCGAGCTCTGCTTCGGCGAGCTCCGGTGTCCCCGCGGCTTCCCGTCTGCTCCCCTGGATGCGGACGAGCCCGGGCTACGCCCCGGTGCCCTTAGCCGCCGCCCCGTGGCCTGTAGCGCGGACGCCGCCGCGTCCTGAGGTCGCCGCCGACGACCTCGCCGGCCTGATGGGTGGGCCCTATTGGCCAGGTGATTAGCTTAGTGCTAATCACCGCCTAATTAACCACTGACACTGACCAGTGGGCCCCGGCCCCCTAATACTTTTAATTAAGCAAATAACCCCCTGTTTAACCCCGTGTCACTGACGTGTGGACCCCACACGTCAGGTTTGACCCCAGTCAGCCGTAGTTGACTTGCTGACGTCATGCCTACTCAATGCTGACGTAGTTATCCATTTTCTGGATTTAAAATAACTCAGAAAATTTCAGAAAATGATTTAAACTTCAAAAATTCATAGAAATTCAACCGTAGCTCAGATTGAAATAATTTATATATGAAAAATTATCAGAAAAATGTAATCTATCCACCTGTACTAGTTTCATGCATGACAAAACAACTTATACCTACTGTATAAGTGAAACACTAAAAAGGGCATTTATAAAGAGCTTACTTGGAGTTGCATTTGAATCCTTGATTCAAATGGACTTCATCCAAATATAATGCTAGCTGCATTAGCACAATCAGCATCACATCTTCATGCCATGTTCATGCATCATTTTGTTGCATATGCTTGTGTTTTGATTGTTGGCACCGTTCCTTCTCGATAGGTCCTGCTCCGGAGACCGTTCCAGAGTACCTGTCTGTGAAGCAGTGCCCCCTTGTTGATCTACCAGGCAAGCAAACCCCCTTGTTCATTCCGATACAATCCTACTCTCTCGCTCCTGCTCTCAGTTATTGCATTAGGACAACAACGATTCATCTGCTACTTTGTGCTGCGGTAGTTGAACCCATTCCTTTGCATGACCTGTCATTGCCACAGTAAATAGTTGAAACCCACTAGCATGTGTAGGAGTTGATTGAAGCCACTGTTGTGTTCCTACCATGCTATGCCTGCTATTGCTTAGAGTTGTGTCAGGTCTGATTCATTGGGAATGAATTGGAGTGCAGTCCTATGTTCTGATGCTGAGAGTGAAGTGTGTGAACACGATTTGGTAAAGGTAGCGGTGAGAGGCCATGTAGGAGTACATGGTGGGTTGTCTCACTGGAACCGTCCTTAAGCACTGAGTTCTGTGTATGTTGTCCAATGACTAGCTACTACCACACATTGGAATGCTTAAGTGCCCCTCTCGACTTATTAACCGACTTGATCTCTGTCCAGGAGTCGCAACTAGTTTCTGGTGTTTGTAGGTAGTGCTATTTTTCTACCAAGTGGCACCCGGCAGGGTGGGCTTGGGACAGACTAGGCACACGTGGCCTGGTGTACCGAGTGGCACCCGGATGGTGGGCTCGGGAACCCTGCACACATCGTTTGGGGCCGTGAGCGAAACCCCGGCCGGATCTCCTTGCGGATGGAACCCGAATAGGCGATAAATCTGGACTAGAGTCTTGTGTGGTTAGTCAGGTCGTGGCCGACACCCTCGCCAGGCTTCCGCTTGAAGGTTGCCGAGATACATGACATGCACACGGCGGTAAGTGGCGAGAGTGTGTGTGAAGAAGTACACCCCTGCAGGGTTAACATGATCTATTCGAATTACCGGGTCCGCGGTTATGGACTTCTTGGATGCTTACATGGTACATAGACAACTTGAAGTGGATACTCTAAAATGCTCAAACAAAGTGTGAGTGCTATGGATGGCCTCCTCGTAGGGAGACGGGGATGAATCCATAGTAGTGTATTTGTGTGGTGACTAGTGGACTCGTGTGCGCCATATCACACCTCAAAGAAGTTCTGGTAGTCGTAGAATAGGATAGCCACAGAGTCAAAGCTGGCTTGCTGCAACTAAGCCCCACATTACCCTCTTGATACAAATGCATGTATGATAGGATCTGATGTAAGTCTTGTTGAGTACCTTTGTACTCATGTTGCTTTATTTATGTTTTTGCAGCGGAGACTTCGGTCTTACTAGTGTTCTCGTGGACTTCGACGAGTAGCTTGTACCTCAGCTACGATCTTGATCGGATGTTGTAGATAGTCAGGCTCTTTAGCCTTTTTCATTTGTAGATGTCTGTACTCAGACATGTAATGCTTCCGCTTGTTGCTTGTATGCTCTGTATGATGGGTCTTGTGACCCCTGTTTGCAATAAATGCTATGATGGCTCTTTGAGCCTTATCTATATGAGTTGTTGAGTTATGCTGTGATACCATGTTGTACAACACATACTTGCATGTTATGCGTACGTGTAATGTGTATTGCTATGTGTGGGATCTGACTATCTAGTTGTTTATCCTTAGTAGCCTCTCTTATCGGGAAATGTCTCCTAGTGCTTCCACTGAGCCATGGTAGCGTGCTACTGCTCCGGAACACTTAGGCTGGCCGGCATGTGTCCTTCTTCGTTCCTGTGTCTGTCCCTTCGAGGAAATGTCACGCGGTGTCTACCGGAGTCCTGCTAGTCCAGTTGCTACAGCCCGGATTCACTCGCTGATGACCGACACGTTTGATGCTGGGTCATGTATGCCTGTCCCTGTAAGTTAGTGCCACTTTGGGTTCACGACTAGCCATGTCAGCCCGGGTTCTTTGTCATATGGATGCTAGCGACACTGTCATATACGTGTGCCAAAAGGCGCAAACGGTCCCGGGCATGGTAAGGCGACACCCGTGGGAATACCGTGCGTGAGGCCGCAAAGTGATATGAGGTGTTACATGCTAGATCGGTGTGGCATAGAATCGGGGTCCTGACATTCCATTTTTCGTTTCATCTCGCTAACCAAACACGAGAACGGAACCAACCCGTTCCGCTTTTTTGTTGGTACCAAACACATGAATGGAATGGACTCGTTCCTGTGGAATGGAACCACTCCATTCCGTTCCGTTTGGTTCCTCAACCAAACACACCATAAGGTTCTCTTCACCGCTGTGATTTGAAGTATGTTGAAGGGATAATCTATTGGGAGATAATTTCAGCATTTAGGGAAATTTGCAAGTCAAAGGAATCATGTCTTGAAGTGACCAGGATGCTCACAAGAGTTTTACTTACGCGATCTAGTGTATTACTTCCTAGCTACAACTATTTCTTCTAATTCTGCTCTAGCACCTTTTGCTGCCTAGATGTTCATCATGATCTTTTTTAGATCCTTGCTTCGAGTGGCTTTCTTCATCAAATGATGTTAGGCACTACTCTTGTTCTCAACTCTTGTCTCTTTAAACATGACCTTGTACTACTATTTGAGGTGAATGCATTTGGGCACCTTGTGTGCCTTTTCCTGTTTGAAAAAAAATTATTGATATATTAACAACCTTGCTTTTTAGGGAGATATATTTTTCTTACATATTTTCATACTCTCTATGTAATAGATGAATATACTATCATTTTGGTAGTAATTGATCAGGTAACAAGTTCAACCTTTGACCATAAAAAAGTGAGTGCCTTAAAAACAAGAGTTTTTTTAAATCCCGATCTACAGTGCTTGGTGCGGCTTGAGCCTTGAACAATGTAACTCTCTAAATCAAACCAAAACTTTGTAAAATCATATAAATTAAAACCCTAACCATTTTCAAAAGGTGATTTTTTTTATGTTTCAAGAAATTATAAAATTTAAAACTTTAGCAAACTTGATGAAATGTAGCCCACAGTTCATTCCCACATGTGACCATTTATACCACGTTTAAAAAGCAATAACAGAGTTCTCTTATCTTTTGTGTTATTTATGGAGCACACGTGACTGCACCAACAATCTCGACACATGTGAACTAGCCTTTTCATTGTTTGAAACAAAGGAACAAAAATCCCAGTCATATAGGGAAACTGCAATTTCAAAAATTTGAAAATAAATAGAGAAAAGCACAAACACATGGATTCTATTAATTGAGAATCATACGCATTCATCAAGAAAACATTGCAATTTATCTTCGGTATAAGAACAGGGAGAATTGATCTCAAACCCTAAACTTAATTTTCGGTACAAGAATATTTATCATTTTCCACCGTTGCGCATGAAACAAATACTCATACTCTTGTGATGAAAATTTGCATGTTATAAACTCCAAACATGTCCTAAATCCACAAATGCCGGCACATATTTTTAGAACCTGCAAAAAAAGAGAGGCAAAACCACTATTCAAAACCTGGCCAGGTTTAAAAAATAAACGGTTTTTGTAAACTCTAGCATCGAATATGAATGCCCACACTTCAAATTCTCTGTACTACCTTGCCGGTTGATGAATAGATTGAAAGTTTTTCTCGCCAAAAAAAAAACCCGGAGCAGGGTCGTGTCTCGGTCCCACTGTGGCTGATCATCCTCGGACCATACTTTTTTTGTGCTTAAAATGTAAGACAAAAAAAGTGTGTGTTTTGGAATTATTAGTGGAGAAGAGATATCTGGTGTGTGATGGCCGATGAACGAATGTACTAACACCATCTCCAGGTCCGAATACATCCATCCCTCCATCGCAACGAAAAGAGGCCCATATTCGATCCAACATCCATCCATCCATCCATTTCCATCCCCTCCGAGACCCAGAAGGCAGACGGCGCCATCACACCCAGCGAAGCAAGAATCCGAGGGGAAAGGAAGGAAGGAAGGATGGCGCCGTGGACACCATCGCCCGTCGCCGCCACCGCCGCCGCCGCCTCCCAGGCCCAGCTCGGCTTCTCGGCCGCCCGCCCGGCGCAGGCGCGGCAGGCCGCCGTCCTGCCGCCTCTCGCCCGCAGGTTCCCCGGCTCCTCCCTCCTCGCCGTCAACGCCCCCGCCCCCTCCCCCTCGTGGAGGCGCCATGCCCTCGCCACCGAGGTCGAGGGCCTCAACATCGCCGACGACGTCACGCAGGTAACCAACCACCGTCTGTCCACTGCCTCCAGTTCAATCACTCCATTTCCAGTGTGTGCCCGGTCAGGAGTAGCGGGGTTGGTAGGATTTCTGCTGCCTAGAGCTTGCTGATGCCACAAAGCCTGAACTAGTAAATATCTAGTTTGACCCTGCGGCATCCTTCTTTCATCATATCTCAAATCATCCTAGTTTCACACGGACAAATTCTTCATCAGTAATTAAACAAAACATCATCCATCTCAGAGTTTAAGCACCCGTCTCAGGATTTTTTTGTTTGTTGTTGAATTTGATCGCAGCTCATCGGCAAGACGCCCATGGTGTATCTCAACAAGATTGTCAAGGGCTGTGTCGCCAACGTCGCCGCCAAGCTTGAGATTATGGAGCCCTGCTGTAGTGTCAAGGACAGGTTACATAACAACTTCTCATCTGCCTCCTCCTTTCAGTGTTTCGTTTTCTTCCCCTGATGGACCGACCAGCTAAGCAGCTCCCAACCGATTTATGATTCAGGATAGGAATCAGTATGATTTCCGACGCTGAAGAGAAGGGCTTGATAACACCCGGAAAGGTGAGATACTTGCTGACTTCTTTTCATGTTCCTTCTCTTTTGTACTCCTTCCTTTTCTAAATATAAGCCCTTTTAGAGATTTCAATAGAACTACATACGGATGTTTATAGACATATTTTAGAGTGTAGATTCACTCATTTTGCTCCGTATGTAGTCTATATTGAAATCTCTAGAAGGTCTTATATTTAGGAACGGAGGGAGTAATAATTTGTATGAAGAGATGAAGTTATTTGATAACAATAAATGCATATTAATTCCTGTTCTCTGCTCAGAGTGTTTTGGTGGAAGCAACAAGTGGAAACACAGGAATTGGTCTTGCTTTCATTGCTGCTTCCAGGGGATATAAGTTGATACTGACAATGCCCACATCAATGAGCATGGAGAGGAGAGTCCTACTCAAGGCTTTTGGCGCTGAACTTGTGCTCACAGATGCTGCAAAAGGGATGAAAGGGGCCCTAGATAAAGCTACAGAGATCTTGAATAAGACACCCAATTCATACATGCTTGAGCAGTTTGACAACCCTGCCAACCCAAAGGTAACAAAGAGAAGTAGTCATGTGTCTCTACTCTATGTAAGTGTGCCTATTACTTCTAACCTACTTGAGTCTGATGTTTATCTTTATTGATTTTCAATCAGGTACATTATGAGACTACTGGGCCAGAAATCTGGGAGGATTCAAAAGGGAAGGTAGATATATTCATTGGTGGAATCGGAACGGGCGGAACAATATCTGGTGCTGGTCGTTTCCTGAAGGAGAAAAATCCCGATGTCAAGGTTCCTTCAAATTCCACCCAAATAAGATGTACTCTGTTATATTCTAAAAAAACTACTCTATAGTGCTCATACTGTTATCTTTTTCTAGGTTATTGGTGTTGAACCTACTGAAAGTAACATACTCTCTGGTGGTAAACCCGGTATGTTTGCTATCAGAAAAGACTTCCTTTGAGTTTTCCTTTAAAAGAAGACATACTACCTTTGGGCTTGTCAAACTTATGTTCTTTGCCTTACAACTGTTATCCGCTTGTGTAGGCCCACATAAGATTCAAGGCATTGGAGCAGGATTTGTTCCTAGGAATTTGGACAGTGATGTTCTCAATGAAGTAATTGAGGTCAGAGTTTTTGCTATCCGTCAGTATATTTCACCTTTTTTAGAATAAAAGCAAGACATGAAGGTTGTAGTTTCTTTCTTGAATTCAGCTGAACTGTGCCAGTTATTCCATTTCACTGTATTTTCTTAACGTCTCACCATAGGCTGATAGTTCTATTATGCTAGTTCTACGTAGTTATACAAGCACAATTGCATATGCTAGTTCTATTGTGGTACGTCTTCAGTCATGTGGATGTTGTCCTTGCATGAGTAGATCATCCCTCCTTTTGCTCTGCTTGGTACAATGCAAATGATAGGGTTGTGTGGTACTACTTTCTTAGGACTATTACTGCAGAGCTTTCTTTTCTTATAGTTATATCTAACCACGTTCTGCTTATGTTCTAGATATCAAGCGATGAGGCCGTTGAAACAGCAAAGCAGTTGGCTCTTCAGGAAGGATTGCTGGTATTGTAATTTCACATGTTGATGCAATTTTTGTGTGTTCCATACATTGATGCGGCGTTCTTTTTGAGATATCGTCCTTTAGTTGCAAATGTTTATATGCTTAAAGAAGCTGGGGAATCATGACACACATCATGCTAGTCAGTTTTTTCCCTTGGCTTGCTATGTAAGTGTAAGCACCTGGCGGTCTTCTCTGTGGATCTAGACTAGAAATAGTGGGTCTTTTCTTAGTACTACTATGCACGAGGAGGAGGAGGTTAGTCGGTGGGCAGGTGGTACCTCAGAAGGACAGTTGTTGTTGCATCATATCCACATAATCTCATGTGGGGCCAGGGCGTAGGAGACCACCACATAATCTCATTGTTGCAAAAAATCATGAACCACTTGTTCATATGTATGTCTGTTCTGTTCCTCATATGTAGTGGTTAATAAGTATAGTAGGAAGCTTGCATTTTTTGTTTCTCATGTCAGTCAGTCGTCTATGAATCAGAGGTCAGCAACCCTGAACCAATATATGAATGTATGTTGTGCAGGTCGGGATCTCGTCTGGGGCAGCCGCGGCCGCTGCCATAAAGGTCGCCCAGAGACCCGAGAACGCCGGGAAGCTGATAGTGGTAAACACCGCTGATCTTACAACATGTCATATTTCTAGCCCATAGAACTCTTCTCTTGAAAACATCCAATGACGATCGACATCGACATTGCTGTTTGTTTTGTGTGCGCGACAAACAGGTGGTGTTCCCGAGCTTCGGCGAGAGGTACCTGTCGTCGGTGCTGTTCCAGTCCATCAGAGAAGAGTGCGAGAAGATGGAGGCCGAAGCGTGAGGACCATTTCCACGCTTTGCAAAGAAGCTTTTTCTGCATCTTCCTCTTCCGTCGAACCGAATAAGAATAAGGCGGCATACATGGAAACGAACGCTTGACCTACACCTGCCGCTCACATTTTGTTGGTATTGATTGATTGATATATGATGATACACATGGTTGTAAGGAAACAATTACATCACTTTTTTGGAGGAGCAACGCTCGCTCACTCACTCACTCAAAGCAGAAATCAGGCACTTGTATACGTTGAAATTTGAAAATGTTTGTGTTTGATGTTTTTTCTGAGCTTGGTTTATCTCAAGGTTCGACGGTGTTTGTAGTTTCATTGTCTTGTTGTTGGTAGGTTCGATGTCGTAATAATAGTAAGGAAAAAAATAATATAAGCGTTTTTTTGTTCAGTTTGCAGTGTAATTCGTAATAAATAAAACGAATTACTAGTAATAAATAAAATGAATTACTACTAAGAAAATTTAAAAAAATAAGTGAGATGAACTGGCACTATTATCATGGAGAAACTCAGTTTCCATTTTTTGTTCCTGGTGTACTCGACTCGTTTTGTTGGGTCGTTGGCACGTAGAGAAGGTAGGAAAGCGAGGAAGCAAGTGAGGAGACGAATGATGAGCAGTTGCAGTTAGGTTGGTTCGTTGCTTCCACCCCCTCCCCCTCTCCCACCCACGACTCCTCGAACCAAGCCAAGCAACCGCGGCGCCCCAGACCGACGGACGGAGACCAAGCCAGCCAGCAAGCCATAGGCGGCGGATCCCGGCCCCGCCGACGAGACGCAGAGAGAACCCCGCCCACCCCCTCCAGGACCAGGAGCTCGCCGCCAGAGCAGCAGGGGGGAGAGGAGCCGCCGGCTCGACTCCTGCCGCTCGAGCAGCCAGCAGGCAGCAGGCCCCTCGCGCGATTCGGATCCCCCCGCCGACTCGCGCGCGCCGGAGATCTGGACTCCCCTCGCCCCCGCCGCGCCGCCGTACCGGGGACGGGAGGGGAGGATCCATGTCCCAGCCCCACAGGCGCAGCACCGGGAACGGCAACGGCGGCGCGGGCTCCGGCGCCGGCGGGGGCGGGGGCGGGGACTACATCAAGTCATGGATCATGTGCGGCAACCTGCAGCGCGGCTTCGGCTCCCTCGTCCGCGAGCCCTGCGGCCTCAGCCCGGACCCCTACTACCTCAAGGTCCCCCTTCCGCCGCCTCCTCCTCCTTCAACCACACATCTCCCTCTCTAGTCTATACGCCAATGCCATCAGGATGGATAACCAGTCCTCATTGTCAACACCTCGGCATCGTCACCCCTCTAAATATAGCTTAGGCACTCGTCTTGTCAGCCGGCACAATGTTTATATTTAGCATACATACAGCATAGACTCTGTATCGATACCTGCCGCACCAGAACCAGAGTCTCCATGGCATTGTCAGCTGTGCGCAGCTTGATTCATGTTCACCTCTTTTGCCCGCACTACTCACATTTTGCGTTCTTTCTTTCTAACTATATCTGCGATTCGATTCTACAGGGGGGCAAAATGCTCAGGCCGGAGAAATGGAACGCGTGTTTCGATGCCGATGGGAAGGTCATCGGCTTCCGTAAGGCCCTCAAATTCATTGTCTTAGGGGTGAGTGGACTATTAGTATTCCTTTAGTGCTTCAGAGGCTTGGTTTTCATCTCCTTGTGCCTATGTTTGTAGACATGTCTGCTATGTTTTTTTCCGGCCTTCAGGCATCACCTTCAAAGCATGATGAGAAACGTATTGCAATGCCTTATCATGCCCTAGGAAAATTATGTTTATGCTGTATTCTATATCAGAACCCAGGAAATATCAGTTACATCATATGTTGACCACACCTTACACAGTTCATTTGACATTAGATGCACCACCCATCTCCTTGGAAATTTAGATTAGCTACGCTCATTGTAGTAATTTTCCCTTAAAATGCCAATCTGATTACTCTAGAAAAAAAGGGCAGCCCGGTGCATGTAGCTCCGGCTTGGCGCAGGGTCCGGGGAAGGGTCCGACCACTTTGGGTCTATTGTACGCAGCCTTTCCCTACATTTCTGTAAGAGGCTGTTTCCAGGACTTGAACCCGTGACCTCATGGTCACAAGGCAGCAGCTTTACCACTGTGCCAAGGCTCTCCTTCGATCTGATTACTCTAGCTGATTGTGAAATTTTGCACCGTGAGATGAATGAATCAGATTGCTTTCTTGGGTTAGTGCTGTCCTTTGATGTAAACAGTGGGGGAAAAGGAATCATGTTCCTTCAAAGCAACTCATGTAATGCACTGCTATTAATCTTTGTGTAGTATGATTTTTTTTTTCATAAATAACCAAACTGTCAATAATTTAAGCACAGAACAGACTGGTTTTCTGCTCTTAAAGCAGCTATTTACCTCCATTATTGATGTGCAGGGCATGGATCCCTCTATTCGAGCAGAAGTTTGGGAGTTTCTTCTTGGGTGCTATGCCTTAAGTAGCACAACAGAGTATAGGAGGAAACTAAGAGCCGCTCGAAGGTTTGATCCCTTTTTTTGTTTTTCATACGATGCTACCTTATGTTTAGAAACATGATTGTTTTCCATTTTATTATCTTGAATAATAGGCTGTAGCAGGCTTCGATTCGGTCATCTATGCATTATACTGAAATTGGAACCTCTGTAGCTAAATCTCCACATCCTATTATACTGAAATTGGAACCTTTGTAGCTAAATCTCCACATCCTTTCCTTGTTGTCTTCTATATATGAAGCATTAAAACCACTGCCGCAGGCTACAGTTGTCCTTATGTTTGATCTGTGCGTTGAAGAACATGGGAGACAATGTCTGATACATTTGATGTAATTGGCTCCATGGCTTTCATGGCGGACTAGGCAATCATGCTACCTGACTGTTCCTTGGGTGGCATAAGGTGACCATAAATAGCTGTCTTGAACAATAAATTAGAGAGGTCAACACCAATAAGGGAGAGAAGTACTTCTACTTCTACACTTCTATAGTAGAGAAAAGCAGATAAGCAAGTGGGGAGATCCTAGCAGTAGAATAAAGCTAGAGAAGGTTGAGGAGATAATGGCAGTGGAGCATTCGCAGAGGAGGTTGGGGAGATCATAGCAGTAGAGCATAGGCATAGCAGAGGCTGGGGAGATCATAGCAGTGGATCACAGGCAGAGGCAGTGGGGGAAAACAAAAGAATGGTGAAGAGCAGATAACAGAAGGGACGGAGGGAGAAACGGATAACTGAGAAGGGGGAAAAGTGGAACGGAAGTGGAGCACAGGCGGAGCAAGGCAATGCTGCAGAACTAGAGACAGCCGCCCAGGAAGGGAGTGGGCGGAAGCCCGTTGGCGGGAGCATACTCTCTCTCTCTCTCTCTCTCTGTCCCTCTCCCTCCCTCCCTCACACACACACACACACACACACACTGACAGACAGACACTTAAATCCCCAAGCGACGAACACCACCCAGTCATGGTGACCACCGAGCTCCTCGCCATGCATGTACAGACTTCCATGGCCTCTGGTTATCTACCGTGACTGCTTTTACGCCTACGCAGCACTGAGACAAACATAATTGGCTCGATAACTGTATTTACTTTGGTAGTCCACCTCACCTGCAGTTTTGTGGTTTAACCTTGTATTCTGCACTTCCATTAGGCCCCTTCATTCCCTTGATGACTCAAGATATTTTGCACTTATACTAGAGAGTAGGTAAATGAAATACAGAGAATCTAAGTAACATGATTCGTAGGTAGCTTGGGTCAATATAGCTAATTTTCTTGCTTCGTGGCCACTAGTATGTGACAACTGAACGTTCAGTTATCGAACCACCAATGTATAATAACTGAAGGTCTGAACCATTACTGACCAATGGTTATATATTCCTAGTAGTGGTACAAGGATCCTAGTTTATATCTATATGGTATCTCTACATATGATTTTTCATTCAAACATTATACCCTGATCGGTCATATAGTAATATTTCCTCATACCTAGGAGACTGGAATGTTTGTTTTGCATTTGTTATGTATTCCTATGTTGCAAGCAGGGTGACCAAATTCCTACTTTTGCAATTTACCGTGATGTCTTCCCTCTTATAATTTTACACATGTTAGCTGTAGAGCATTTTCAGAAGCATCTAACCTAGTGAATTTTTTTTATTTATATGAAGGGAGAAATATCAATGTTTAGTTAGGCAATGCAAGAGTATGCACCCAAGCATTGGTACAGGTGAGCTTGCGTATGCTGTTGGCTCAAAGCTGATGGATGTCAGGACTATGCCAAAAGAAAATGACAGTAGAGAAGAAGTCAGCACAAGTCAACGAGCCTCAGAAAATGCACCTGGCAGTACAGTAGAAAACTCGAACTTAAATTATGACTCTGCTGGAACACCAGAGTCACAAAGCTGTAGCAAATCAGCTGAAGTAGCTGGTTTCAACGCACATAATGATAGCTCTGTATATAATTCATCCAAATTTATGGTGTCCTCCACAGTGGTGAATAGTTGCTTGTCAGATTCTGGGGATTACAATGACATGGGTGAACCAAGATATGACAGTGAGACGTTCATGGAGTATCCCTCCCTGCCTGGTACAAACTTGTTTGCAAATGATGGTGGGGATGTCAATGGGGTTGACGAAAGTCTTTGTAGTTTCTCAGTTCCTGAAGATAGGTTAAGACAACGTGACGAACGCATGCACAGCTTCCAGATCAATAATAACATAGATCTCATTATGGAGTCCAATTCCAGTGATCTGTTTCGGGCTAGCAACAGTGACTCAGCCATCTTTCACTCTGATGCGTTCAAACAGGGTAGATGGTTGGATGACACTGGCTACAACAGGGAAATAGTAGATTCTTTGAAGATATCTGATGCGCCAGAAGCAGATTTTGTTGACGGAACCAAATCCGACAGTCCGGTTGCAAACAAAGACAGAGTCGCCGAGTGGCTATGGACATTGCATAGAATTGGTATACTTACTCTTTTCCCCTCACACCACACAATTACAATGGCCTCTTATTATTGTCATATTGTGTTCTAATTGCCAGAAATGGTTATGCAGTGGTCGATGTTGTCAGAACAGATAGCCATCTCGATTTCTATGGAGAATCAAGAAATATGGCGAGAATGTCAGATATACTTGCAGTTTATGCATGGGTTGATCCTTCCACTGGATACTGTCAAGGTTTGCATTTTGATGGAGCATTACATCGTTTTGCTTCAATTATTTACTTACTTACGAAGCCTTTTATCCCAAACAAGTTGGGGTAGGCTAGATATGAAACCCTTTCACGAGGACTTCCCAGGAGGTCACCCACCCTAGTACTACTCTCGCCCAAATGGGTTTCATACCCAAAAGACTGGCTAGTTTTTACGTTGGCTCGCCAAGCCTATCACAACCCTTAGATATGAAACCCTTTCACGAGGACTTCCTAGGAGGTCACCCATCCTAGTACTATTCTCGCTCAAATGGGTTTCATACCTATGGGACTGGCTAGTTTTTACGTTGGCTCGCCAAGCCTGTCACAACCCTCCTCCTTTACCCGGGCTTGGGACCGGCTATGCCTAGAAGACATAGGCGGAGTTTTGCTTCAATTATTTAAGCTGCCTAAATGGTATAAGTTGACTGTAGGTATGAGCGATCTTCTTTCCCCTTTTGTTGTTCTATACGAGGATGATGCAGATGCCTTTTGGTGTTTTGAGATGCTACTGAGAAGGATGGTAATTTGCATCTATGTCAAACTATACTGGCTTATGTTAGGTTGGTATTTTGCGTGACTTAATACATGATACAAATTTTGTTGCATCTCAGCGTGAAAATTTCCAGCTCGAGGGACCTACAGGAGTTATGAAGCAGTTGGAAGCATTGTGGAAGATCATGGAATTGACAGATACAGAATTATTTGAGCATTTATCAGCAATTGGTGCTGAAAGCCTCCATTTCGCTTTCCGGATGCTGCTAGTGCTTTTTCGTCGAGAGCTATCTTTTGAGGAGTCGCTGAGCATGTGGGAGGTCTGTCAGGCACTTCAAAGATATTTGTGGTTTAGTTTGGACGGTTCCTAATTTGTATAGAGATTTTTTTCTTGGGTATTTAGTCGTTAGTGTTCCATGAAATTTATACGAGAATTCTTTGAAATAGTTGATGTTTGTGACAAGATGGTTAAGTTAGTGTACATGCATAGCAGAATCTACTAACTATTTTTTTTATTTGGCATTACACTAGCCAAGGGGAAGTACCCACATAAATCAACAATTATATTTTAAAGGCTCTTCATTTGTTCGGTTAACTAACTGTGCTTTCTGTCTTCAGATGATGTGGGCTGCTGATTTTGATGAAGATGCAATCAGGAATTTGGAAGCGAACTGCCTAGAACAATTGCTACTAGATGTGAAGAATGATTTTTCATGTGAGGCCAAAGAAGAGCCCCGGGTGAACAAGTACACGAGAAGAAAATCCAAAAGCAGGAGATCCCATCGTAGAAATGGTGAAATCCGCGTGTCTTGCAACCCTGGAGTGAAATCTAGTACAAGAAATCCCCTGTGTGGCTTGTCAGGTGCTACTATCTGGGCAAGGCATCAACATATGCCTCATTTGAGTACAAATGTCTTGACAAAGAATGGAGACGACGAACTGCCTATATTCTGTGTAGCAGCAATCTTGATAATAAATCGGCACAAGATTATTAGAGATACTCACTCAATAGATGATGCTATCAAGGCAAGTTGGGTCACTACCTTCTCTTTTCGAATTTTCAGTCACTGTTCTCCCCCCCCCCCCCCCCCCCCCCACCCATGTTATTTAAAGCCTTGGGTGCATGAAATAACTAGTAAAATTTATTTATTTGCGGCAGACTTTTGTGCATTCCAGTTTATGGGTAGGATTGCACGTTTCAGTTTTGATAGTTTAACACTTGCAAGCCAGGACAGCTGCTAGTAATTCTATGTATAGCATGATATGTGTATATAAGTTGCTCTCAAGCTGAAATTGGATGGATCATGGCATGTCAATTTCGTCAAGTTTATATCTACTGTAACTGCATCTGTATACATGTACTCTTCATTTTCCTTGGAACTGAGCTGGTCCGTTTGTCTTCAGATGTTCAACGACAATATACTGAAAATCAATGTAAAAAGATGTGTGCGCCTGGCTGTCAGGCTGAGGAAGAAGTACCAGTACAAGGTAAGTTCTGATACGATCACATTGGATATTTGAGTTCCTTGTGGGCATGAGCATCATCCACTACATGGTTGGGGTTTTGAGCTTTGTTCTTGTGCAGTCACTAAAAGGAGGTTCAGAGTGATGAAAAAAAATAAGGAAATTGAAGAATTCATGTTTCCCCTTAGAAAAAATTCCATAATTATATTCAACCATAAATTTGATCTCCAAAGGAGGACGGCGTCGGAGCAGCAGTCCTAAGCATCTCCAGGATTTTCTGTTGCGAGGTTAGGTATATAAATTATCAGGCAAATATCTTTGCCTATGGAGTTGGCTGCAGATGATTGACAGAATTTTGCATTCCTTGTTTTACAGGATAAATTGTACATATGAGGATGGTAATACCTGGAAACAGTAGTAGTTGAATCAGGGGTTGAAAGGGAAAGTAAAGAAAAAGGACCCCACAATGTTTGATGCTGTCATTGTTCCTGTTGTACAATAATCATGATGATTAAGTTATTTATGATTCTCGAGCAACCGTTTATGGCGTCGAAAAAAGAGAGGAATGGATGATGTGTATAAATCAATCTGTAATCGATTCCAGTGGATTCAATATAGAAGAATAATACAAAGAGCCTGGTTGTCGCGTACGCGGTGTTATGCTTTTCTAGAAGTGAAAAGAAAATGCTTTGTTTGAAGGAGGAAAAGGATTTTATATTTTTCTAGATGTTAAATACTGGTGTAGAAATTAATGGGCCTCAATATTATGTTGATATTCATGAGGTCACCCTAGCAAACTATTGTTCCGTGGGAGGTTATCCGAGTGAATGCCGCAGTCTGAGAGCATATCATCAAAATACCACTCCCAATAAATGCTCAGAGAGTTGTTATGCTAAAATAGATATATTTGTCATGCTATTTTGTATAAAGATTGCTATCTTGTAAAGAAAAATTGCCACACTAGCAAAAACATTGTCAGGATTTTGCCATGCTGCAGTAGAGTAATTCTCATACGTTTTCGAGGATTCGTAACATGGAGAATTGCTAGCCTAAAAAGAAAATTTCCAACTTAATCAGAATTTGCCATGCTACCAGCAAAAAATTGCCATGCTTGCGTCGAGGAGAACCGGTGACAAATGGCCATGCTTTAAAAACATAATGTACCGTCGTGGATTTATTCGCTCAAATTGCCACGTGTCTTGCTTTGAGATTCGTACGAATGTGTCACATCACATTCGCTCGAAAAACGTCTCTAAGCTAACGTCGGATCGTTAACATTTGTAAAATTAATACTAGTAGGTTCTTTTGGTAAATTGATATTTTTTAGGAACTATAAGGGTATTATTTCTTGACTTCTTTTTGAGGGAATGATTTCTTGACTTTTTTTTTGAGAAATTATTATTTCTTGACTTGGGACAATGGGCTTTTTTTTTTTGAGGAAAGGTCATCATGGCTATGGGACAAAGGGCTTAATAAGAGAGAAAACATCGATAATGGCCCAATCAGCAGCCGCGGCCCATACAAGAGAAGGCCGGCTGTCTCCCTCGAGAAGAAGATAGAGCGAGTCTTCTTCTTCCTCCCTGCTCCGACCGAGATCCGCTCCAGTGGACTCGATTAGGGTTAGGGTTTGCCTCTCCGATCGTGAGGCGGGTTGCTACATCTGCCTTGTTCGTCGGATTCCGGTAGAATCAACCACTCGATCGACTTAATTTCCCCCGCCGGTGCTGCCTCTGTTTTGCCGAAGATGCTGGGCGGACTTTACGGCGACCTCCCGCCGCCCACCTCGGCGGCCGGCGACGACGACAAGCCGACCGCCTCCGTCTGGTCGAGCGCCACCAAGATGGCGCCGCCCACCCTCCGCAAGCCCTCCGCGACCTTCGCCCCTCCCACGTCCCTCCTCAGGAACCAGCACCCCCGCCCCGCCGCCGCTCCCAAGGCCAGCGCCGTCCACCAGCAGCAGCAGCAGCAGCCGCCGCACCCCCTCCCCCTCGCCTCCGCCGTCACCACCACCACCGCAGCGTCCTTCCACCCCGCCCTCGTCGCCGTGCAGTCCACCGTGCTCGAGGAGTACGACCCCGCCAGGCCCAACGACTACGAGGACTACCGCAAGGAGAAGCTCAAGCGGGCCAAGGACGCCGAGATGAAGAAGGAGCTCGACCGGAGGCGCCGCGAGGACCAGGAGCGGGAGAGGGAGCGCGAGCTGAGGGAGGCCGAGGCACGCCTGCGGGAGGAGCAGTCCAGGGCCTCCTCCCTCAACATATCCGGCGAGGAAGCCTGGAAGAGGAGGGCCGCCATGAGCGGCGCTGGCGGCGGCGCTACTCCTCAGAGGGTCTCGTCTCCGCCCCACGGCGATGCCAGTGGCTTCTCCATCCCAGGCTCCTCCTCCTCTGGCTTGGGCGTGGGCGCCGGCGGCCAGATGACCGCTGCCCAGAGAATGATGGCCAAGATGGGGTGGAAGGAAGGCCAGGGGCTCGGCAAGCAAGAGCAGGGAATCACAGCGCCTCTGGTTGCTAGGAAGACTGATCGGAGGGCAGGGGTTATTGTCGATGAGAGCAGTTCCAGGAGGCCCAGATCAGCCAACTTTGAAGGCCAGCCCACCAGAGTAGTGCTGCTGCGTAACATGGTAAATATTTTTCCCATGACTTCTGCATAATAAGAGTACCACATTTTGTCAACATTTTCAGGTTTGTATGAATAAGGACAAAGTAGTGGTTCATGGGTTATCCCTGATTTCCCCTCTTAGGCACTGAGTTGCAAAATGCATCCTTGTGTGTTCATATACGCTGACATGTATTATGCTGTTATGCGAATATCTAAGCTGAAGTTAGTTGGTTGTCTAATTTAGATATCACCTTAGCAACCGCCAACCGTACATCTGCTGCTGTTGTTGATTTATTATTATTACTGGTTTCTCATACATAGACAACATCTATTCTAGAATATCATCATCCAATTCTGAGCATATAGTTTTTAGTATTGTCTCTACTTGTGTGCTGGTAGCCTAATACCATCTAGCAAAATGTAGTTAGTAGTTACCTATGTGACATAATTGCCTTGCTGGTCCTGACTGATATGTGATAATTTACAGTAGAACGTCCAGTCAACACATAGACAGGTATCAGGTGGCATATGTATTTCAGAATTTTTTGTTTCTGTTATGGTTGAAGTGCACAGGCTATTGTTTGATCTATTTTCAGATGATACTGATACACACATGAACTGTAAAGACTAAAGACTTAAAATTTTGAAGGGTGATTAGCAATATATAGAGTGTGAGAATCTATTTGTGTAATTGTAATTTATATCTATGCTGTTGGTTATTTTCTACAAGAGAACTTGGGGTGGACAAGGTAGTGCAAAATCGCAACTAAATAGTTTGCTGACTGCGTTAGCTTCCAAATCTAACCACTGTATAGCATAGACAGCTCATACATGATAATTTTGGTTAATAGGCAGCTGGGAATTGTAGTCTTTACAGGTTGCTGTTGGCTTATTCAATATAAGCTGGTTGCTTTTTAGTTCAATATAAAACGTGTAACTTAAGGTCAAATTCCATGTAAAGAAAGTTCAGTGTATGATTGATTCTGTACCAGTGGGTTTATATGAGCTCTGCAATATAATCACTGAACTTGAATGTTGTGTTATTCTGGAAGGCGTACTTCCAGAAAACAGTTCTGTTCTATTTTATTAGTATAATCTTGAATAGTACTCCCTCCGTTCCCAAATATAAGTCTTTCTAGAGATTCCAACAAGCGACTACATACAGAGCAAAATGTGTGAATCTACACTCTAAAATATGTCTATATACATTCGTATGTTGTAATCCATTTGAAATGTCTAAAAAGACTTATATTTAGGAACGGAGGGAGTACTTGATGGGCATAGAACCTGATGAATTTGTCGAATTTGGGTACTACAATGGCGTTACCCAGTTTTGACCACTGAGGGTTGTGATACAAAAATATAGGTCAAACAGGTTGGGTTTTTTTTATCACAGAATGCATTCAGCTTTGTGAGTTTTCTGATGAGGCATCATTATAGTTTTATCTGTCAAGTGGTATTTGATCTTACATGATGAAGAGTTGTTTTCTGTGGGATCAGGGTTTGCCCACTGATCTACTGTGTTGTTTGACTATATGTTTGTTTTTGACTGCTTAAACTGGGGCCTTATGCTGGGACATAGTGATGATACCATAATTTTTTAGTGTTGCTTCATAATACATGTACATGATTTGTTTCTAGTTAAGGTGTGAGTTTTTGTCTAGTGCAACATGTTTTTAATCATCACCATGAAACATGTGCAGATTGGTCCGGGCGAGGTTGACGACGAGCTGGAAGACGAGATTGCCTCGGAGTGCTCCAAGTTTGGGGCTGTGTTGCGCGTGCTGATATTCGAGATCACCCAGGCAAACTTCCCCGCAGACGAAGCAGTGAGGATCTTCGTGCTGTTCGAGAGGACAGAAGATTCAACCAAGGCGTTGGTCGAACTGGAAGGGCGCTACTTTGGCGGACGCATAGTGCACGCCACCTTCTTCGATGAGGGAAGGTTCGAGAGGAACGAGCTCGCTCCGATGCCCGGCGAAGTACCAGGGTTCGACTAAACCTTCATAAGCAGACTAAAGAACTGGACGTTGGTGTCTCGGGTGTAATTTAATCTAGAGCATGAACGCTGTTTTTCTCTTTTCTTTTGAGGACAGTTTACAGCATGTTGACCTATTGCCGTTTTATTATTGTAGAGTTGTTATTGTTATATATTCTTTGTCTAGATGTAGGGGTGAGCATCTGCATCGCATTCCCACTTTCCTTCTTTTTTTGAGTGTGCATCAGGTATTGTTGTTTTATTTCTTAGTACAAAATAAATTCTGGCACCCAATGGTTTTGGCAATATTGATCCCTCAAGCCCAAACATCCACCTCTCTTTGTCAGGAGATTCTGGTGCATATTGTGCTCATCGTCTGCAGACTCCGCCAAAAACTGACCTTTGGTAAGATCGAAATGTCGACATGTTATATGCACGAATGACCTGAAAACATAGTACCCCGTCCGTTCCTAAATATAAGAACCCTTTTAGAGATTTCAATATGGACTGGAACACGAACGGAGGGAGCAGAAGATAAAACTGCTCATTCAGTTCTCTCTGTTTGTCTGAATTTTTATACCACCGCAGAAGGCAGTTTGATAATTCAATCGACGACTGGGAAAATAAATCACTGATAACATTTATTCATCAGGCGCTTACATCAGGAAATCAAGAAAAGAAAACTCGCAAGAACGAAAAGAGCATTAAAGACGAAAGAAAAAGAGTAATGAGCACGGTTAAACTGAAGCACCCTGCTGTGCCTGCGCGTGGTCTGCCGCTCATCGTCACTCGTCAGCTCGGGCGCGGGCGCATTCCATGAGGTGAACTCGCCACGGCGGATCAAAGGGCGACGGCGGTACCACAAATTCATACGAGAGTAAAAAAAATTAGGACTGATCATTTTTTTTTCATATAACAGGGGCCTTTGGATTAAGATACAATTCATACGACGGGGGCCTTTCCATCAAGACAAAAGCGAATAAACCTTACAAATGTAAGAATACAAATTGGGAAAAGCTTCCTTTCCGCCGGCGGATCTCACGCAAACATCAACCGCCTCTTCCATCTGCCACGTGCTACCTTGGCCCACGTCTTCCTCGCAATCTTATCTTTTCCAGAGAAATCAAGGTCAAAATATCTCACGTCGCTCTCCTCTATCTCTCAGGTCACCGCACATATCTTTTTGTTGCTCACACACGAAGTGCCTTGCAGTCAAGCAGCCATGGATTTTTCCTCATTCCTTCCAGCACCTTTTTGCAGCAAGCCATGGCGCCCCAAGCTGCCAATCTATGGATATGCGGTCGAGCTGTTCGCGGTTGCTAGGAGCTGCTACTGCACAGACTGAGTTTCTGCAACAGCGGCGTTGTTGTGATGCGGCGAAGCTAGTGCAAATACGACGCAGTTATGAGTTTCCGCAATGTAGTCTCTGTTGCAAAAAAGAATTGCAACAAATGTTTTGTTGCAGGAATACGACGCGGCGACGAGATTCTGCAACATGATTTATGTTGTAATTTTTTTGAAACAAAGGTTTTTTTGGCAGAAATACAGAGTAAAAGCTGAAGATGTTGTTGCAAATTTTGCAACAAGTGTCTTGTTGCATAAATACAAAAGGAGGTCAGAGATGCTTTTGCAAGAAAGGTCATGTTACAACAGAGGTCTCACAACAGGTGTCTTGTTTCAGAAAAATAAGAAAGAGAAACGACTGGAAGGCTCATGTTGTACAATCGGACGGCTCGCGCCCCGGCCGATCTTTTGAAAAGATCAGCTGGCGGACGCGTAGCCGACTGGAGGGCTCATGTTTTAACAAGGTCATGTAGTTTTTGCAATATGGGTCCTATTGCAGAAAATTAGATGTGGCGGAGATGTTGTTTTAATTTTTGCAACAAGGGTCTTGTTGCAGGAAATTAGACGCAATGAAAGATGTTGTTGCAATTTTTGCAATAAGGATCTTATTGCAGAAAATTAGACGCGTGGAAGATGTTACAGAAAATTAGACGCGTAAAAAATCTTGTTGCAGAAAATTAGACGCGGCGAAAGATGTTGTTGCAATTTTTCTAAGGGTCTTGTTGCAGAAAACTAAAGAAGAAGAGGTTTTGCAAGATGAGTCTTGTTGCAGAAAATTGTAGAAGATGAGGTTTCACAACAAAGGTCTTGTTGCAGGAAATAAGAGAAGACCAGATCTTGCAACAAGAGCATTGTTACAGGAATTGTTCTTGTTGAGAAACCGCGCGTGGCGCAGATCTATAGGGGGCCAGGGGCAAGAGTGCTATTATTTCTGCAATAGAGCGGTTGTTGCGGAAAATAACTAGTATATGCAGGGCACAGGTAGTAGATCGGGCGGCTATCAGGTCGGGCATCCAACGACCGTGAAGGTGACGGATAAAATCAAAAAATCGGCCGGCAGACGCGCAGGGTCGCCCATACAAAATGCGTTACGAAGACTAAAACAAGAGCAAATGCCTGCCTGAACTACTGTTATGGGGAGGGTAACTGGCTAACGACGTCCAACACCATGCCTGTAAATATTTGTTATAGCAAGGTGAGTACATGACATACTCTGCAAGACTTACCGGAGCCCTACATTATTTATGGATCAGGTATCAAACGGGGGCTAGGGGTTTAGCGGCAGCAAGCACTAGCACCTACAGAGACACGCTACAACTTATGCTATCAGAGATAAGGAAAAGAGAGTGTATGAGAACCATCTACGCTAAACGTTGTGCAACGCAACCCCATGGTTGCGCCCACGCTGAGCATCTATCCTATCACAAACATAACAGAGCCTTGCATTCTCCTTTGCACCACCCACACAAAGAAGAATCCCCAAGGCGTTTAGTTGGAAAGTTTTATTAAATAGTTAAAAGTTGTGCAAACTCTATTACTAACAATAGTATTAAGGGTTGGCAAGTTTTGGAGATTACAACTTGAACTTGTGCTATGATGAAGTCACCGAGCTCCAAGTCGTCCATAACAGCGGACATTATTATTAGAATATATTTATCCCTGCAGGGGTGCACCAGTATGCCTTTTATAAGCTCCACAACCAAAACCAACTATTCGCTTAAAGATCCATCGATCTTCACCTTCATGAAGTGTTCTAGCGGCTTCTCTGAGCTACAGTCGCAACGTCGGAGGAAAATTGTGGTTGAACTAGGATGGAGACTCAATGCCGCGACGAGGCTTGTGTCAACTCGAGGACACATATCACCTACTACGAGAGCGCTATCGATTGCCATTGTGTCGGCTTTATCACCTGCAGGGCATAAACATGAAAAGCTACAACTTGTGATTTTTTAAAATACAATTATTTTAAAATGTATTCATGAATTTATAAAGTTTACATATTCAATAGAAATTTACTAATTTAAGGTGATCACGAAGTTAAAAAATTCTCGAATATTTAAAAATATATTCCCGAATTTAGAAAACATTCGCTCTTTTAAAATAGGTGCATGAATTTTTAAAAATGGTCACGAACTTGAAAAAATGTTTTATGAATTAAGAGGGTGTCTACAATTTTTTAAACATTTAATAAAACTTAAAAAGGAGAAAGGAAAAATACGAACAGAAGGAGAAAGGGAAATGAAAAACGCAAAAGAAAACCGATAGATATAGAGAAAATTAAAAAAGGGAAAAGAAAAGGAAAAAGCTTACCTTCAACCGACCGATAACGCTCGCGCGTCCGCCGGCTCCGCGTCCGTCGGATCGTGTGTTGATCAGACGGACGAGAGCGTTCCTCGCTTCCGCGTCACGCGCAAACGTTTCTGAAACTGGGCGGCTGTTTCAGGAATCATTTATGCAGCCGTAACGCTCTCGTAGTGCTCCCGCTCCCGCAGCTCCGTTGTGTCTGTTAGGGCGGCGGCGGTGGGATCTGGTAGGGCAACGGCGGGCGGCGACGGCGCTCGGTGACGCGGGCGCATCCAACACGGTGGCGACGACGACACAAGCAGGTACAGCCACGTGCTCCTTCCCCTCATTTCTGGTCGGCTCTCAGATGGTTCTCCTCTGCTCGGCAGCTCCTCCTCGGCGGCTACGCGGGCTCATCGCAGTGGTGCTCTGTTGTAGTGAGGCACCCTTGTCGGCGCCACTGATTTAGGTGTTGGACTGTAGATGTGTAGTTGTAGCAGGGGATTGGGATTTCTCATATCTGTTTTTGTTGCAGAAACTTCTGATTCCTTTGTAGCTAAAATTGGCTCGTTATAGTGATGTGTTGTAGGAATTTTTGTAGCCCAAATTTGGCTGTAGGTGCTCCGTGTATGCTATTCGTTTGTTGTGCTATTAGGTAATCTTTGAATGTTCTAGGTTCTCCTGTCCTTTGATGTTCTAGGTTGTTATAGCTCAAATTGGCTAGTAGGTAATCTTTGAATTTTTGCAGCTCAAAGTTTTTTGTAGCTTTCTGGCTTGAATATTAGTGATACATTATTTTGATGTTCAGAGAGAAGTTTCTGTAGCCAATTTGATGTTCAGATAGAAGTTTCTGTAGGAATTAGTGATGCATTAGTGTAGGTTATGCTTCAGGAATTTTTTACTGCTAGCTTATAGCACAGGAAACTTAGTTTTTGCTTCTGAAACTACAGATATGTTTTCTCTGAAATTTAGTTATTGTAGGTCATGTTTCAATACTTTTCTCTGAAACTACTCATGCAGTTATCCATTTTGTTTTCTCTGAAACATATCTGTGTTTCAGTACTTTTTCCAATACTCATGCAGTTATCCATTTTGTTTTTTTAGAGAAACATATATGTAATTTCTTTTTAGTTCAAAGCTTCTGTAGCTCATGCAGTTATCCAGTTTGTAGTTTCAGAGAAACATATATGTAATTTCAGAAACAGTAGCTATATTTTAGAGAAACTTACGTTTCTGAAACTATTTAGTAGGTTATGTCTGTAGCTTATGTTTTGTGAAACTACATGGAATGTTTGTACTGCTAGCTTATAGCACAGGGAACTCAATTTTTGCTTCTGAAACTACATATATCCTTTCTCTGAAATTTTAACTATTGTCCCAATACTTCTCCATGATTTTTTAGCTCATGTTTATCTGAAATTAGTTGGATTAGCTAATTTTCTTTCAAACCTTGTTTTGCAGAATGCCTATCTTCCAAACTCGTTGGTCAGCAAAGCGGCTGCGCGAAATAGCCAATGACATCAAAGGGAAAAAGAGAGATGTAATAAGCAAGTCCAGCTTCGAGGATTTGCTGTTTATATCTCCTTTGGTCCCTCCTCCTGAAGAGCTTCTTGATTTCATTATTATGAACATTGACCCTAAGAATCGTGTGCTGAAGTATGTAATCTTAGCCTTTTTCTTGTATTTCTTTTCTGTTGCATAACACCTTTTGTTTTCTTTATTCTCGCAACATCTACTGATTTTTTTTGTGAATTGCAGGATTAATGACCACAAGGAGATCCACTTTTCAAAAGACATGGTTAAGAAGATATTCAATGTCCCATCTGGTAGCAGACCGATAGAGTTTGGGAAGAGGGGCAAAGCTGATTTCCGTGAAGTTTATCTGCACGGCGGGGATAGGGCTCTGATAGCCAGCGCAGTTTCCGTCTTATCAAAAACAGATGATGATGACACCATCGAGAGGTCATGGGTATTACTGTGCCTGGCTTTGGTCCTAACTCCTGGGACAGGAAACATGGTCCCCCTAGATTATCTTTACACCCTGCGAGATATGAGTATGGTCCATGAGTTTGAGTGGGATGAGCATATCATGTGTGATGTGATGAGAGAAGTTAAAAAATACCAGGATTGGAGGAATGAGGGTAGAGGGAAATTTCTCATCGGTGGATGTCTACCAATGCTTCCGGTACACCCTTGATTCCTGTAACATCCCACTCCTTTTATCCCGCAACAACAAATCTTTTTATTGAGGCGCTGATGTTTTCTTTTCTTTTTTGTGTCTTTTTTGCAGATAATTTACATGGACCATCTTGATGTGCCAAGAGGATGCTTAGTTGATCACACCATCAACTACTCGCTTCCTAGAGCTTGTTTTGTTCATGAAATGGACTTTTATGCTATTGTCGCAGTGGACACCCTAGATGATGGGTTTGGGAAGCGTCCAGTAAGTGATTGAAACTGAAAGACCTTGCTTTTTCTGTTTTTATATAGAAGCCATTTGTCTGTTGCAATTCTTAACTATTTTTCTCGTCTTTGTAATGCAGTTCAGGACCAGTACACCGTACGCAGTAGTTGAGTTCATCTCATATGTAGATCAACATCACCAAGGAGCTGCAAGTGAACATGTCACAGAGGAATTATCGGAAATCAGCGAGCAAGGGGGTGCTGTTGGGGGCGCAACACACACTCCAGATGTGCCTAAGAGCTCACACATGCAAGCAAATGTACATGTGGGAGCAGATGCAGGTTCTCAAAGCCCACCTCACGCCAGTACAGGGGGTACCAATGGTAGCGCAGAGCATGTGCATGAGCCGCATCCATCTAACATGGAGAGTGGTGACGACGTGTGCGGCTCTTTGGAGGAGTGGCTCCATGCATTGCCAACAATCGAGGAGTTAGAGGTGGTTTTTTTTCTCGCAACTCATTTTTTCCTTTTTTTCCTTTTTCATATTTTTTGCACCTTAATTTCACTGGCATGTTACAAACTACTGTCCCTACCAATCTAGCGCCATTGTTTCCGTGCATCACAGTTGCCCCCACAGATGCAAGTCATATTTAACAAGCACAAAGAGCTCCATGCCAGAGAACTTAATGTTGCATTCAGCTCATTTGGGAGGGTCTTGCAAGGCATGCACTGCAAGCGAATGGGCCTAATGTTGTCTGAGGCACACAAAGCTGAGTGCAGCATTCATGGATAGAGAGCCGAAGGTGAAGGCATCACTTTCAGTGTACCAGGGGGGACTTCTGCTGCAGGCATGTCTGATGGGGCTGCAACTGAACCTGTTGCGCAACAGCCCAAGCATCCGGAGCAGCCCAACATTCACCATGTCACTGTACCGCCTCCGCAACAGCCCAAGCAACCAGCCACTGCCACTGTACCATCTCCGCAACAGCCCAAGCAACCAGCCACTGCCACTGTACCATCTCCGCAACAGCCCAAGCAACCAGCCACTGCCACTGTACCATCTCCGCAACAGCCCAAGAAACCAGCAGCGGAAGTAGGTCAAAACAATGATGCCCCACCCAGGATGAGCGATGACAACACCAAAAATGATCAAAGCAACGACAATGATCAGAGCAATGGCAGGGGAGAAGACTCATGCAGCAAGGCAAACGACACTGAATTTAAGCCTCCTCGCAGCCCAAGCTTCGCACATGTGAATCTGACGAGGAGGCCAGGCACGCTTGAAGATGGACCTTCTTTTGGATTGTTTGAACCGGGGAGTGATGATGATCTACTATTTCAGGAGTTTCCTCAAGTTCGTACATCCCCTGCAAAAACTTTTGTTGCAGATTTGGACTCCTTGTCGATCCGTATGAGGAGCCCTTTGTTTGGTGAATCTCCGGCTACCTCAGCTGGGCCAGTTTACGATGTGACTCCCATCGCAACACGTCCTCCAATTTCGGCAGGCCCTGCAGGTTATTTGCACTCATCTCTCCCCAACTACTTTGTGCTCAAACCCATGTTTTGTTTTGTTTACAGAAACTCAGCATTTCCATGCTCCAAACCATTACTTTTTCTCATCTTGTTTCTATTTTCTTTTTCATTTTCATTTGTGGGGCAGAAGCAGGAGTAGCTGAGACAAGTGAGGAGGTGGTGATTGAAGCAAGCAGCGGGGGGAAACGTGATGCGAAGAAGCCCACACTCAAGAGAGTTGCAAAATCGCCAGAGAACGCACCGAAGCTAAAGAGGATGAAGAAGATCATAGTTAATGCTTCCGACGATGCCATATATAAGCAGTATTGTTGCACAAATTACCACATAAAGGACCCTCCTGAAGGCAAGCCCTTGTAAGTGTGTTTTAGCCCTTTTTTGTGCTGATAAATTGTTCGTTCCAT
Source organism: Triticum aestivum (assembly GCF_018294505.1). Classification (NCBI taxonomy): domain Eukaryota; kingdom Viridiplantae; phylum Streptophyta; class Magnoliopsida; order Poales; family Poaceae; genus Triticum; species Triticum aestivum. The sequence goes on along the minus strand of NC_057801.1, from coordinate 80,176,953 downwards.
CCATCTTGTTTGCCACTAACCGAGCCACTATTTTTTTGCAACATGCATACCTCCATTCATTAGGATAGGTGGGTTTGATGTTTCGTTCAAGCATTTCAGCAATGGGCTAAAAAAGCGAGCACATTTGAACAATGAGGTCATGTCGCTTTATGTTGAAAGCTTCAACATCGAGCACATGTATAGCAAAAGAAAACCTAGGAAGTTTGCGTTCTCACCGCATACAGCCGTGAGTCAACTACCCATTTTTTATTTTTTCACAATAGAGTTTCTCCCCACAACTTCCATATCTTTCTAACCAATACCTTCTTCTTTGCATCAGTCCAAGCTTGCCGTGGACCCAAGCTCATTTCAGACACGTTCTTGCAGCAAAGATCTTGAGAGGGCCTGTGAAAGAAACAACATCATGAAATCTAATCAAGTAAAGAAAATGTTCTTGCATCAAAGCTATCCTAGCACAACATGCTCTGTTTTTCTGAAGTTATTTTTTTGTTTCTTAATTTTGCAGTTGTTCTTCACCATTGTCAAGGACGGACACTGGGAAGTTGTGGTTGTAAACTTGATGCACAAACAATTCAACGCCTTCGACTCAAGGGGTGATGACCCTGACTATGTCAACATCCCCGAGAAGCCATGTTGCAATCTGGTATGGACGCTACACCTCTTTCCTTTCTCTTTTTTTCATTTTTTCTCTATATAAAATTTGTTCTTGTGGTACCAATCATACAAGATACAACTGTGTAATCCATCTTTTCGCAATATCAAATTTTGTAGATAGCCAACTTCAAGACTTTGGTCAGAGAACAAAACCCATGGAACCTTGACTTTGACAAGTTTGATCGTCTCAGCCCGAATGGGTACCCGCAGCAGTCAACAACATATTGTTCTCTGACCATTTTCCTTTTTTTCATGTGTCTATCCACAACTTTTTTATGTTTTGTTGTCAAGTGAGCAAATTTTATATGTATTTGTGACTTTTTTTTATTTTTGACAGGTTTGATTGTGGGTTGTTTGCTATTCTATACATGGAGAATCTAACTGGCAGGGGGATGAGACCATTCAGCACGGTATGCCCTTTTTGCTATGCAACACTACTAACTAAATAACTTGTTGTTTTCGGAGCACTTGTTGTTTCCATTTTTGCTAGTTTTCTAATGGTAATCATGTTTTTTGAATTTTTCTCCTAACTAACTTACAAAGCTCCCTTGTTGTATGCCCAGGACACGAGGTCATTGCTCAAATTCCGATCATTTGTTGCAGCGAAGCTTTTTAAGCACCCTCAAAACACACTCAACTCAGCCAAAGAGTTCCAGAAACTGTTGAGTAGCTCGTAGAAGATGTCAATCGGAGCAAAGTATTTCCTAGATAGTTTTAGGCTGCTTTTTTGTGGACAAGTGTATGCGCTACATCCTTTTTGTGTAACCAGAAACAACAAGATGTTGTTAACCATCTACTTTATCTTTTGTGGAACCCAAGCTGGAGCATGTATCATGCTGGGGCATGTCCCTTTTTTCCTCTTTTTTATTTTGAAATATTGGAGCATCACCCATGTTGTGCTGTCAATGTAAACTTGAGTGCTATCAATGTGAACTAGAGACGGATGCAAAGATGAATGAAAATGACTAGGGTTTTTGAACTATCCATGCAGATATGTCAACTATCCATGTTGCAGTTTTTTTTTGCTTACTGGTTTTCTGAAATAAGGTGTCCTACCCATAACAACACATGCCATATACAAGCATCCATGTATACAATAGCTTTTTTTGCAACCACCGGAAACATGATGTCGCAACTCGAAACAAATGGTACATTCATGTATATACAAATGGTACATTCACGAAACAAAGCATTACGGGAAATATGGAAAAGACCTCAAAACTACGGCACAAAGTGAGAGATATCTTGTATGTCTCAAATCCAGGACACACATAACATATCTTGTAACAAAAATGTGAGCTATCTTTTTGTATGTCTCAAATTGGAATAAAACCTAAATACATCATCAAGGTTGCAAAAAAGAGTATTTTATGTGTTTTTTGCTCAAGCACATGTAGTGAGTCTGAAAAGAAAATGCAAAACATCCTCCAACAGGACCAAGAACTTTCTCATGTCTTTTCTCTCATTTTTTTTCTTCCTAGAGGTTGAGTTGCATTGCTTGGGCATTTCTTGGATCATTTGTCATCATGGCTCTCCAGTATGCACAAGTTGGTACAGTATGCCCCACCTCGAAGCAGAATTGACATGTAGGCGGTGCTGTCGCCGCCTCTGTTGCAGCTTATAGGGGTCCACATGTCTGCATGTTATGACCTTCTTCTTTGCAGAACTTCTAGCGAATACTTCTTTTTTCAGATTTTGGCTTCACTGCTGCCATTGGCTTCTTCTCTTCTTGTTTTGACTTCTTGTGCTTATCATCTAGCTGCTCCACCAGAGTCTTCTTCCTCTTCTCTCTTTCAGTTGGCCAGACTTTCTTTGGGACACGAGCTGGGTTTCGTAGCATCTCTGTGCTTTGAGGCTGTGGTAGGTCATCATTCAACGCTCCCATTGTAGCAGCAGGTTGCGTTGGGGATTCACTGCGTTGCGTTGCTTGTTATTCTGGCAGTACCCCTCTTTTCACCGCAGCAATGGCAGGCTCAAGAACTTTTATTGCTTCATCTAATATCTTGTATGCATCATCATTGCAACATGCATCAGAGGCGAGCCATGTCAACCTTCGGCACAAGGAGTTGTATTTGAGCGTGTTTGTCGAGGGGTGCTCAAATTCCAGCAATCGCCCAGTTCTGGCCATGCTTGTTGTTGCTGCTTCAGACCACCTTTCCAACAAGTATTGTTGTGGAATAACTTGCACATTGAGGTGCACCATCACCCTTATTATGTGGGCGCAAACCAGGCCATTCATCTCAAAGTAGTGGCATCTACACTGGAACACCCCTTCATCCATCATAACACGCACAGAGAAGAGCTTTGGGTTCTCATATAAGCTTGATGTTAGATTGAACATGAGGCCTCACCCTTGGTACTCAGCGTCTTGGTTGATAATGTAGCCCATAGACGCAGTCACTTGTTTCTAGAACTTGCCAAAGACGTTGCGTGTGTAGTAATCAGCAGCTTGGCGCTCAATGTTGTATCTGAAACATCACAAAAGGAAGCAAAGTTCTCAAAACAAAGCATGAAAAAACATTTTTTTGGATTTTTTTCTTTGGTATAGTGAAGCTGGCCTACTGAGAGTATAGTGGAGGAGCAGTCATTTCACCAGTGAACCCAGCATTGTCCTCGCGATCAAGCACAGTTTCCTGGCACAGTTCATACTGTTGCACAAACCTCCATACAGAATCAGTTGGACGAATCATTGTCTTGAAATATGAGTTCAGCCCCTCGGACCTGCCTGTCGTACTTGTGAACGGGAAGAAATTGTTCTTGAAGTACGCTGGAGCCCACATATGTCTTCTTCGCCGCATGTTCTTCAAGTGTTTGTTTTCAGCAACTTCAAAACACTCCAACATGTGCTGCCATGTTTCCTCAAATTCTTCAACCGTTTCAGAGTTGTTGATACAAGTGTAAAACACATCTGCAAACGCCTCATTTCTGCTCAGCAGCCTCCCCAACTTAGAACGCGTGTTGCTAAACACATGAAACTTGCAACACCTATGGCAAGTATTTGGGAGCACCTGCTCTATAGCTGTCGCCATTGCTTGGTCCTGGTCAGTCATTATGTTCTTTGGATGCTCATTGTCCATTGCAACCATCCATTGCTCAAAGACCCACTTGAACGTTTCAATAGTCTCATCCGGCAACAAAGAGCACACCCGAGTGAAATGGTTTGGAGGTGATTGTTGATACCAACTATAGGACCAAAGGGCATGTTGTATCTGTTAGTGCAGAAAGTTGTGTCAAAGAACACGCAATCTTTATATTTCGGGTACAACGCCCTTGTCCTCCCATCAACCCAAAACAATGCAGTGACAGAGTTCGTGGCAGGATCTTTTTGCTTCGCAAAGAAAAACTCTGGATTCTCGGCCTTCCTCCTCTCAAAGTACTTCACTGTCATATCCATGTCATGTTGTGTTATCGCTTCCCGAAGCTTTGCACGTTCATTCGCAACATCCCTCTTCACGTACGTCAGTATCCTAGGGTCACCTCCATGTATCCTGCCAAGAAAACTCATGCAATCTGAATTTGACAGGTTAATATCATGCAATGTCAACAAGAGTTCGTAATCTTAAGCAGGTATTTTGCGGTGCGAGCGGTAGTATCTAACACACTCTGGTTGTTGCATCAGTGGATATGTATGCTCTGCAACAAAGCAAGTGACTGTCAATCTCCCATCCCTAAGCCCAACAATCATGTGTGCCTTACAATCATGACGGAGAATCCTGTTTTTCTGACGCGTTCTTGTCACATCCATTTCGGCACCAGGGCGCCTGCTGGAGTTGCTTGTTTCTGTTGCAATGCTCTCTAAGGTGCTACTTGTTTCCGGTTTATCGGGCTTTCTAGCGTGCACACACCCAAAGACCCTCTTGATCATTATTGCATCCTCTTGCTTCTGTCCTCTCTTTTGGCTGTACTTTGTAGAAGATATATGTGTGTCGAATCCCAACTTGAAGGCATAGTCATTGCAGAATTTCTGGGCATCCTCAAATGTGTCAAACACCAATGCAACATAGGGCGATAATGGCTGTGATGAAACATCTCCATCATCTGAATCATCTTGCATCACATCATTAGCATGCAACAATCCCTCCGAATCTTCATGATTATCGACAGAAAAGTTCTTTTGGACATAACTCTCTTCCCCTTCAGCACCAGCTCCCTGAAATAAGGCACATGTTTTTTCATGTAAATAGAGAGGTCTTGGTTGAAAGTATTTTTTTCCTATAGTTGCTATAAACAGTTCTATTTGTTGTTTCAGAAATTCAGGTACACAGATACATTTATCAACGGTGTTTTAGCTTCATTTGCACACAAATTTTCAGTCAATGGCCTTTTCTCACATAGGCACACACATTCAAAATCGTATCATAGGTTGATAAATAACCACTAATAGAGAGGATCATGTTTTGCAGAGATAGAGCAAGCACAGATGTGTGTGGGTATTTGCCTTGGTTCCACTCACACACACACACATATATCTGTCGATAAATTTGAATTTCTAGCTGCCACACACATAAAACAAATAGAAAATACTACCTATGTTTCTAATACATAGGGTTTTCCATGAGTTTCAGAGACACACAAGTCTTCATGTTTTTGAGAGTCAGAGACACATAAATGTTCATGTTTTTTCAGAGACTCACACACATGAAACAAATTTGAATTTTGAGCTTCCACACACATGAAAACAAATAGGAAATTCTAGCTATGTTTCTGATACATAGGTTTTCCATGAGTTTCAGAGACACACAAGTGTTCATGTTTTTTCAGAGTCAGGAAACTCACCCAGCTGCCCTGATTTGATCTGGTAGAAGTTGTTTCAGGAAACACAACCGGAGGGTTCGTGAACCAGGATGATACTCCAGCTCACGGAGGAAGCCCCGCGGCCGCGGTCGGAGCTGAGAACGATGGCCGCGGCTGTTCTCCAAGAGGCGGCCCCCGGCGAGCTCGATCTGTGTCGGATCCCAGCATCTGCCGCGCGATGTGGTGCGCCATGTTGTTGCAGGAATTTTGCGCTGAAGGACTAGGTGCCTCCGCGCGCCGGCGGCAGCAATGTTTGTGGTGGTGGCGACTGCCGCCGCGCTGGGGCGGAGCTTTGGCTGGTGGACGGCGGACATGAGATTCTGTTTCTGAAACAGAACGGCTGTTGCAGGAAATAAAGACCCGGTCAGTTGCGGGCAGTCATCCGACGGCTGTTAGGTGGCTAATCCAACGGCTCTCCGGACGGCGGATGATTCTAACACATCCGCCGGCAGACGCGTAGCGGTTCCCAAAAGAAAAACGGAACGAAACAAACCGTCAAGAAAACAACACAGGAAGGCCGATTGGGCCGGCCCATGTACGCGCGGAAGGCCGATTGGAACTCTATACGCGGAACCGGAAGTGCCCTCTCCTTTCTCAGCATCGTCGCCCCGCAAACCTAGCGTGCTCCCCGCCGCCGACGACAGCGCCCCAGCCCTCCACTCCGGCGACCGGCGGTGCACCTCGGCGTTCTTCTCCCCCACGTATTCAACCGCGGCAGGCACTCAGCAATCAGGCAACGTGAGTCCGCAGCTCCTCTCATCCTCCACCTCAAATCCTTGTTCAGCTGCTCCTGCACTAGTTCCGTATGTAGGCCATACGTGGATGCTTGCTCATATGCCTTCTGTGGAGACTCTAGCAGTAGCGCTTGCACTGGTTCCGTGCGTAGATGGTACGTACATAGATGGATGGCGCTTGCAGTTGCAGGCGAGCACGCCAACTGCTTGATAAAATGCCCACTGCACAGAGAGAATGAGAAGGAAGAAGAAGATGAGGTGGCAAGTGAGGAGAGAGGGAAAACCCGCCTACACGTGACCGGTTTTGTCATCTACTCTGGTTTTGGACGAAATTCGTCCGGTTTTGAGCACGAGGGACAAATTGTCGCCCAAAACAAGTCCATGGATTGGAGGTCGACTTTCAGTAAACTTGAGGGACGTACTGTTTGTGCCACTCAGTACGATGCTTGGCAAAACACAATAGCATTAAGTTGGGGATTGTTAAGTTGTAAATAACCCCTGAAATTATATTGCAAATATACTCTGTCAATTTTTTTGTTAAACCCTAACCTGTCCTGAAACATGTGATTGCCTATACCTGAATTTCTGAAACAGTGTGTGCTCAGTGTACTGGTGCGCTGAACCTGAATTTCTGGAAGCTTTTCAATTTTGGTATTGACCGACCACTGAACCGATTTTCTAGATTAACCGAAATACTGACTTTGCGATTTTGACTGACATTTTTTGTTAGCTTTAGTCAATAACCAAATCTGTCCAAAAAAACAAAACCAAAATGTACTAACCAAATTTCCGGTTTATACTGAACACTCAGGCCTAGTTGACGATACAAGATGGCGCCACTAGCACGTAAGCACCGCAAGGCATCACCTTCCCCCTCCCCCTCGGAGGCTTCTTCCAATTCAGGCAGCGACTCTGAACTCCACCTTGATGACCACTCCGACCCAGAGGACAGCTTCTTCTCCACAAGGAGCGCCGCCGATGACGACGTCCAGGAATCCTCCACCGTACCGCCCTCCCCTCTCATTTTCCTTTTCCTCTGAGGGGTATAGGTTGCTTAGCTGTTTTGTGCCTATCTCTCTCTCTCTCTTGTTAGAGTGACGAGGAGGAGGACGATGAGGAGAGCCTCCATGAGGAGGAGGATGATGGTGAGATGGGAGAGCTCGAGCAGCAGTATCGCACCCTCCAGGCCAATCAACAGTAATGTCTCCTTTCGGCCCTTCTTCGCCATGCCTCCCTTTCACACGGTTTACTATAGAATCTGCTTCATCATCTCACTTATATTCTTCTCTTCTACCTTGCAGAAGCATTCTTCAAACCCTGAAACAACACAGGGATGATGATGTCTCAAGAGGCCAGGCAATCAAAAACCAAAAGGTATTTTCTTATATGTGCTTTGCATAACATCTACTCACCATGATATGTTCAATTGCATCCTTTACATTCAGTGTTTAAGCTTTCAAACTATTAACCTCTACATCCAATTGCTGCTTACTGAAGGCGCTATGGGATAAGACCCTGGAAATGAGATTCTTGCTGCAAAAGGCATTCTCCACTTCAAACAAGCTTCCCAAGGTCTGTTGTTTCTCTCATATGACTGCCAGAACATGCACCTTCGTTTCTTCATCTTCATTGATTTTACTTCTGAAGAAACATATATTTTATTCTGTTCTTGCAGGATCCATCCAAGTCAAGGTTCTGCAGTCATGATCAGGAGATAGAGCAAGCATATGTTGATCTGTTGGACTCATCGAAACAGACTCTCGGTTGCATGCTGGAGCTGCAGAAGGTTCACTTACCTGCTCATGTTTTTTGCTTCAGTGCTATGCTACCACTGCTATCCATGTGCCAGAACCATGAGTTGGTCACGAGATCTTATGGGTTTCACCTCTAGCCTACCCCAACTTGTTTGGGACTAAAGGCTTTGTTGTTGTTGTTGTTGCTGCTGCTATGCTACCGCTATACTGTAGTTGTTCCAGGTTTTCTTACTGTGCGCAATATGCTTTTTCAAAACTACCTGTAGGCTTTACTGGAGCAGAATCAGGCTGCAAAGGGTGCGAACGGTAAAACTGCTATCCAGTCTTTCTCATTCTGGAAGATGCCTTGAAACATTCGTTAATCCTGACTTAATGACAGATACATTGCCTGACTCGAATGGAGAGAGTGACGAGTGGTTGCAAGTACAGAAATTGCATACAAGGTAACCTTTTGCAGCAACAGAAACTCTGATGAAGTACTGCGGGATATATTCTTCGATGTGTTACAATGTCTTGCGTAGCAGAAGATCTTTTGTTAATCAGCGCTATGCAGTTCTGCCCTTGTATGCTTACCATATCCTGTTAGTAGAATGTGTTTTGTGCTTTAATACGGACCATCTAATGATTTAAACTCTTCCCTGGTCCTTCATTATAATAATCTCTTAAATGTCTTTGAGTTAGTGAATTGTTTGTTTGGCTCTTTATAAGTAATAAAAAATTGGTTTCATCTTTACAAGACCTTTGTTTTCTATATTGCTAATTTGCTACGTACCATGATTTTTGTACAGAATAACCCCTTTCAGAAATACCGAGATAGATAAATGGCAGAGGAAAACACACGTCACAACTGGAGCTGCTGCACTGAAAGGAAAGTTGCACGCATTTAATCAGGTTGGTTGAATGCCTATTTAACTACTTCTAGTAATTTTTTATTGTGAAACAGGCCTGGATTTAAAAAGCTAAGACCCTTGCTTTCCATGTTGTATGAGAACAGAACATAAGTGACCAAGTTGCTGGTTACATGAGAGACCCAAGCAGGATGATTCACCGGATGTACTTGCGGAAATCTGATGTTGGTGTATTCGGGGAGGTATTTTATATGCATCTGTTATGAGGGCCACCAGTCATATTTCTGCTTTATAGTGAATAATTTGTGTCTTCTCATTCAATTTGCAGAGTGCAGCAGAGCCTGCTACTACCGTTGAGGTTTGAGCAATACTTCATTCTTTACTTGGAATAATTTCAAGCTTGCCTGCCTGTCTCTCATTTTGTTCTATTCGAATTTCGTTATGTAGACCAGTTAGACTCGGTTATCAACCTAACCGATTAATTAAGTTAGACTAATTTTGGGGATATTTCCACCACCAATCGAATTATATATATACTGTATGTGTAGTGCACTTGCTGGTCTCATATGCTCACCCCTTGTTTCAACACAGGGGAAGGATGTGGAAGGTGATCCTGAACTTATTGATGATTCTGAATTTTACCATCAACTTCTCAAGGAGTTTCTCGAGTCATGTGATAATGGAGCATCTGGTTAGTTCATATCCAACAATTGTGTATCTGCGCTGTTTTTTTTTAAGCCCTGAATGCATATATGAGCCATGCTGCTGCAATTGTTGCAGAGTCTGCATTTTATGCTCTAAGGAAGAAGCAGAACAAGAAGAGGAAACTCGTCGATCGCCGCGCTTCAAAGAGCAGAAAGATAAGGTAGAGTTACTTTCGGTACAGTTGGTTTTCCTTGCAGGCAATTGTGTATTAACTTGTTTATTATGTGAGTTTTCAGGTACAGCGTTCACGAGAAGATTGCTAATTTCATGGCCCCGGTGCCTATGACGGTTCCTCCAATGGCTTCGAAATTGTTCGAGAATTTGTTTGGAATGGGCAACCTGCAGAAGTCAGCCGCGGTCTGATTTTAAGAGATGTCTGAAATGTTGTTAAAGCTAGTTTCACGTGATGGGTGGTAATATGTGAAACGGAAGTAATACCACAAAACTTGTACCCAGACATGCCTGGCCTATGTATGAGGATGAGTGTCATGAATATTACTCCCTCCGTCCCATAATATAGGACGTTTCTGGACACTATGCTAGTGTCAAAAAACGTCTTACATTATGGGACGGAGGAAGTAGTTGCTGATCTGATTAGTAAGATGCCTTCGAATTCTTCATCTGTTAAACATAACAGAGAATTAGCAAGAGAATTGTCGCTGTATTCTTCAACTGTGGACTATGAAGCCAAGTTTCTTTTTGCCCCTTTTTTTGTGCTTGGGTATGGAAGCAAGGTCATAGCATTGCTTCTGCAAAGCAATAAACATCAACGCCCTCTTATCTGAGTTGTGTAATGTTAACCATAAAAATTGTAGATTAACAAGTATAGCTTTGATGGTGCAAGTCTCTTGTCTAAGCAACTAATTTTGACATAACAACATCATGGGGATTATTATGTCCTCCGTTTTTACTTATTCTTTGTCTTCAATCAAATTTTATAAATTTTGACCAATTTTATAGAAAACATCGATAACTACACGTGCATACCTCTGAAAAATGTCGCAAGAGAAAACAACAGTTTGCTCATCGCGAGAGTGAGAGAAAGCGAGCGAGAGAGGGGGGAGAGAGAGACGCCTTAGAATTAACCATATTCAACACATGTTTTTTTATTATTTTGTGTGAACATCGAGGCCATCGCTGGCGAGGATGAGAAGGAGGATAAGTGGCAACACAAATATGATGCCTCGCAAAAATAAAGAAGATGAACCTATTGTGGTCTTGAGTGATGGTTGTTGAGTTAAGAGTGTATGTTATGTTTTCTCTCCCGTTGCAACGCACGGGCTCTTTTGCTAATAAAAACAAAGGAAGTATATTCTGCCGTGGGCGATGAAAAGAAAGCATTGTAGGCCAAAAGGGTCAGATCAAGAGATAATCTTATTGGCCATGGGCGATGGGAAGAAAACGTTCTAGGCTTTCCTTTCCCCAATACACCCTCCTCATCAAATCCAAACGGGGAGATTGAGAAATGCAAATTTTCAGGAAAGGAGCGCATGGCACGGTCAGTTGTCATTTTCCCTTCCACACGTGATCATCCGAACCTCAGAGCCGACAGGTAGAGAAACCCTAGTCGCCTAGGGTCGCAACTCAATGCAAAGGGACGGGCCTCTCAGCGTGGCCTGGTGGTCGCGGGCAGTGATATGTTCCTTCTCTGTAGTTTTATTCATGAGCTTAGAAACTTCAATTTTGAAGCTCACAACGAGTCGCCGCAAGCTCTTTCTCTTGTATTGGCCGCCATGTCTAGTTAGGCCATTCTTGTGATCCTATGTTAGTTCCTGTAAACATCATGACTGGATAAACAAAGCTTCGCAGGATTGTCTAATATAAAAAAAAAGGAGTTCAGGTTTAGGTTGTGCAGTTCAGGTTCATCACACCAGCACATTGAGCACACATTGTTTCAGAAATTCAGGTTTAGACATTCACGCTGTTACGGGACAGATTCGGTGTGTAACAAAAGAATTGACAGAGCATATTTGCAATATTATATAACAATCATTGCACATATTACATAAAACTCTTCCAAGGGTCCAACCGCAATTAGTTACGGTTTCCTTTGCTTCCTAATATACAGCTCACGTGTTGTTATTATTATTCAGCCCCTTCCACTAATCACCACCTTCATCACGCATTATTACCCGGTGACATAATTTCCTTCAGCTGACAGAAATACCAGGCCTACCATCACCTATAGCCGGGCCTTGACTTGACTTGCTGCTGGTGCACTCTGCGCATGAAAATTAAGTGGTATCATATACTGTATCACATTTCACTGTATCAGAACAAGATGAATTACTTGGTGGTCTAATATTGAGGTACATGCTTTCATTCTGGCTGAAACAAATAGAAACTACTAGTACTTCTACTAGTGAAGGAAATAGCTAGGCGTTAAAGTTTTCAGCTGAAACGAAATGCCACTCATGCTCACCAGAGGAATCCCCTTCGCTGCTCTTTCGGCGAGGTAGGAGCAAGGCTCGAAGAAGCTGCCGTACCGCTTCGCCCACTCCTGCAACTTGCCGTGGATGTATTTTGCGCCGATTGAATCTCCCCATAACATGACCCCTCCCCTACAATACGTTGCAACAATTGACGGGCGAGTAAGTAGTTGCTAGTAAATCTCTACATCAGGGCCTGTAAGGTTCATAATAAGAGGCAAATTTGACCAGGGATCTTAAAAACAGACCTGTAAGGTGGGAAACCCATGCCGAAGATTGAGGCGATATCAAGATCCGACGCCTTGACCGCAATGCCCTCATCAAGGACACGGCATGCTTCGTTTATGACCGGGAAGAACACCATCTCGACTATGTCCTTGTCACTTAGCTTCATCAACTGGCATGTTTATGCAGAAAGTTTCAGCACTAGAGCAACTTGTTTCTTTTGCAAGAAATGCTACTTTAACCACTACAAGGATCTTGTCGATTTAGTCTGGATATTTTTACCAATACATATAACCATCCATTCAATATAAACCAAGCTATATTCGCTCATCTAGTACATGAGATACTATAAACATCTACTTCTGGTTTGCTTCTTCCACAAAACACAATTGCCATCCATAATACAAACATAAACAGCAACATTGTTTAAAAAAATGTAACGGCATTTTTTTTTGAGAAATTGTTCCTAATTAATGTCCCCTTCTCAATGCTAGAATCATAAGAGCAGATCAGAAAAGCAAATATGCCAAGCATGAACCACTATAGTCATTCTATTACTGCACATGCTTTCACCGGAAAGCTGCGGAATTCTCTAGGAAAATACAACAGAGATTAGCCAAAAATCAAAAGATGAACCAAACCAAACCTCAGCGTCGGGAGTAACTCCTGCCATGCTCCTAGATTTCTGAATATACGTCATAATTTCAGGATCAGGAGTTGCCTTCCTCCTATCCTCGTACTTGTAAAATCCCTTCCGACTGGCTTCGCCTACATGAATGGTTGGTCAATCATGGTAACACATTTCAGAAACCAGTACAATGTACAAACATTAACTGAAAAAGAACAAATATGCATGATATACTGGTGATGTTTGATAATTTTACCTGCTCTTTTGTCCTCCATCATAATAGGGATTAACATGGACTTGTAGACTCTCTCCGGGAAATTTTCAAGGTACTGCATACCAGTAGCCACAGCAACACCAAAACCAACAAGATCTGCAAGCCTGCATATATATACATAAAATAGTTAGCAGCTAGACTGAGTCCATCTAGCATCGCACGAAAACTATCATACGAAACGTTAAGAATGCCACAGGAGCTTATATATATTCAGGAAAACAATACAGAATTATATATCTGACCTGAATGGACCCATGGGCATTCCAAATTTGGTACATGCACGATCGATCTTGTAAACATCCATACCATAATCAACAAACAGGAGTGCTGACTGGGTGTAAGGAAAGAACATCCTGTTGACGGCAAAACCAGTACAATTCCCAACCACTATTGGTGTCTTCTTGATCCTCTTCCCGACATCCAGCAAGTCAACAACAACCTGTGCTGAAGTGTGCTGGGTACGAACTATTTCCAGGAGCGGCATCACATGCGCAGGACTGCATAAGTAGTGCAATCAATTAATGGATGTACATCCAGAATTACTGTGCATCAATCAATATACGCTGCATTACCTAAAGAAGTGTGCACCAACAATACGGTCTTGGGACTTTGTTTTCTCTCCAATTAGATTAAGATCAATTGTAGATGTGTTGGTAGCAAGGATGCAATGGGAAGGGCAGTACTTCTCCAAGTCGGCAAATATTTGCTGCTTCAACTTCACATTCTCAATAACCGCCTGCAATTGTGAGAAATAACAGAATTAAGCATAAATGGCTAACTGCAATTAATTGCGGGTCATTAATAAGATTTAAGAATTGCCTCGATAACTAAGTCCACTTCTTTGAACTTTTCATAACCAAGGGCACCACTGAGAAGAGACATAGCCTTCTCGTATCTCTCCTCTGTCATTTTTCCTTTAATCACACGACTCTGCAAATTGGCTGGTGAAGCGAACCAGTGAGATAATTTTGTCTTTTTATTACAAAGATGCAGCGTAAAAGATTCCCAGGAAAAAATAGATATGACGAGGCTTAATCCTGTTTGTAGTACCTTTGATCCTGTCAATTCCAGCAATCAAAAATTTCTCATTTACTTCTTTCAGCAGCACAGGATAGTTACTCAGTATCATTGCGGTAGCAATTCCAGAACCCATAAGCCCACCACCTAGAATGGCGACTTTCGTTATTTTCCTAGGCATCAAACCCAAGTCTGTAGCACCAGGAACCTGACACATATTTTAGAGGATTAAGACATGGTGTAATTTGATAGTAACAATTAGAAAAAATGTCCTTCATACCTTTGATGTTGCACGCTGAGAGAAGAATACATGAAGTAAGCTTTTACATGTATCTGAGAAAAGAAGGCCCTGGAATGCGTTTGCTTCCTGCATTTACATTACAGAAGTGAATCCAAAATTCTGTATCCACAACAGGAAAATTAAATAAAGTAGCAGACTAGCAGTAACAGCATAAGTAGCATCAAGTACCTTCCAGAGCCCAGCTCGAGGTCCTGAAACTATACCTTCTTCAATGACATCAATACAAATAAGTGGGTGTTCAAGATTTGCAGCCTGCTTTCGAGCTTGAGCCCTTGCAAACTTGAGAATCTCCCTAGCCTCACCAAGGGGTTCCAGTTTGTCAGTCTTGTAAAGGCTTTTGATCCATGGCTTTCTGAGCTCGCAGATATCCAAAGCCCAACGACGAGCAGTATTCACCAAATCATTAGGAGAAACTACGGAATCAACAAGACCCAGTTGGTGTGCCTCTTCGCCCTTAATTGGCTTGGATAGCTGATGCAAACGGGTTGTTTAGTTAAGTGAAGTAGTTGAATTAAACCAGTTAAGTCACAGAAAAGAAAACCATAGGCTCGAAAGCAGTATTTACCAACATCATTTCCAGTGACTTTGTCAATCCAACAAGACGTGGGAGTCGCTGCGTTCCTATAAATTATGTATATGGGTCATCACATTGAAAAGCCAAAAAAAAGGCCGAATATAATCCAGTTCATATTGGGGGGTAAGCATATGACAGAAAAGATACAAACAACAGTGGAGTTCATATTTAAATAAATTAGGGATGAAAAGCAAAACATTCATGATGCGGATGTGGTGCTCAGTACTCGTCTCGTATTATGAGAAGTGATGATCCTGGGCAAAACAGTGGGGCAACCAATGGAGATAGAAAAAATTGGAATACAATCTGACTAACAAATGTCTCTCGGAAGATTAAAATGGTTGCTTGGAAAGTGGCCACAGACAAGTCTTGTGGTACTGAAGAAGTGAAGATTAGGATGGTTTCCATCCTTTGATCAATTATACGAAGTCTCCTGCGCTCAGATACACGCTCAGTTCAGCATAGGAGCTTCAAGGTGAGAATTTTTTCTTTAATTCTGGCCCAGACTGGTTCCTTAATGTATAGATGAATGAAAACACATGCACTGGCTGTAAGTTATTCTTCCTCTTCTAGAGAGCTTGGCACCTTCAAAATGATGTGATTTTCAGACAGGAAAGGCTTCAATCTCAGCATCGGTTCTTTCTCTTGAGAGCAATGTTTCTTCATTCTTCGGTTTGTCGAGTAGGGATGGCTATTATAGTGGCGGCAAACGAAAGGCTCTCTTTTTTTCCAACCGGAATGAAAAGCTCCTTTGTTTGTTTCACCCATGGGGATTGCTAATCATAAGGCTCTAGGATATTTGGTCAAGGAGAGATGGAATCCCCCACCATGGAGCTGGGCTCTGGGATCGTTAATGCAGGATGTAATGTGTCGCTGAATTCTGCAAGTGGGGATGGGGGTGTCTTCAGTTGGCACTTGATTTGCACCTTCCAATAATCCTAGAAACTGATTTCCTCTATGTGCATTGTCTCCTTTCTCTGCCAACAATGAACATATCACCTTTTTCTGATTCAAAGGAGGTTCTTGGACTTAGGTGGTGTCTTCAAATCATAAGCTGGTGAAGAGTAAGTGGGATGCTAATGGGGCTGCTAATGCTATTGCCAAATTTTTGTAATTGGAAGAATTGGCTGTTAGCAATTATGAATGTTGGTTAGCCCCTAATATATTTCTGAGTGTTAAAAGAACACAAACATTACATCAAGCAGTTTCTATGCTACAAAACTAACAGGAAAGTGCATGGTTTAAGAGCCACTTCACTTTATGCATAAAAGGGTTCAAATAATGAATTGCTGCTACCTATAACATAAACAAAATGTCACATAAATGAGATATTAAAAGATATAATTTTACCTCCAAATCCTGGAATGATCCCAAGTTGAAGTTCTGGAAGACCTAATTGAGCAGTGGGAGTTGAAATACGTGCATGGCATGCCTAATATAACATGGGGAAAAATCATATAAGATAAACCTCTTGATTTAACTGATCTAGGGAAGGATAAAAAAGAAAAGTACCATGGAAACTTCTAATCCTCCGCCAAGACAAAGACCATCAATTGCAGCCACCGATGGCTTTGTTGCTCCTGTTTAATACAATAAGTACAGGAAAATATTCAACAAAAATATTTAACATAATGGCAGTAATAAATCAAGAGACAAGGCAGACTAATCATATACCTTCCAGAAGTTCAGTGAGAATGTCTATTGATATGTAACCAACCTTTGGTTGCTCAACTGTTAGAAACATATATATAAAATGATGAGATTTACAGAATTAATATTCAAATAGTAATGAAACGACAAGAATTGCACAATGAGACGAGTATAACATACTTTTTCCACTGTGAAGATCACCAAAGGAACTAATATCGAATCCTCCAGAAAATTTCCCCCCTTTCCCTGTCAAAGGCTTGAAATAAGAAACGGTTTCCTCACTGGAACAAATAGTGTTTTGTACTTGAAATGCACAAACATGGGGACGGCTAGCACGCCCGGACATGGAGAAGGTGGGAGGGGCCTGCGCCCCCAGCTGTGGCATTTATATTGGCTAAAAAACTGAACTGGCAAATACCTGTAACAACAATAGCTTTGACATCCTTCCTCTGAAGAGCTTCTTCATAGCTTTCCTTTAAGCTTAGCAGTACTGAAAGAAAAAAAGTCATGGTGAAAAAAAGAACTATCGCCAAAAGATTTGAAAGTAATGTTTTACATAATCTTCAGAGGCAATAGCTTCTAATTACATTCCATCTGATTATCCTACACATGCTTATGTTAGGAGGAGAAGAACTTGCACTAATGTTGGCCAATTGTTTGGTGCATAAACATGTGGTCATCAGATACAAACGCAGTGCTTACGGCTTGTAGAACGCCATGTGATTTTGGTACAAAAAAATTGGCAAAACAGTCGGGTTTAAATGTTACTCATTGCATAGTTGTTGTAACAGCAGCCTAACAGGTGACAGCAACAGCTTTGGCTATAGAGGCGGCAGTTAGATCACGCTAAAAGCAACGCGCGGGCGCACACACGCGCAAAGGAGATAGTACTGAATTTCTGATTTTGTAAAGCGCTAAGTTGTACTACTACTAAGGCCCTCTGCCCCAGCAAAGCAGAGTGAGCTGAGAGGAGAAAAAAATCCCCAACGTTGAAGGACCAAATCCTTGTCTTGGCTGTGTACGTGTGCGTCTCCGACCTGGAATCTCGCCGCCCGGACGCCGGAGTTGAATAACTGTGGCTGTGTGTGCGCGCCTCCACCAGAAAGTTGCCCCAATATCACATAGACCCTCAATCCTGTTGAACCAGGCACCCTCCCTCAACCTCAAGGAGTGAAAAATTAAGCCTAGCGACAGCTAAAAAGCACAATTCTTGGTAGCGAATCACGCCAAGAAGGCTCTTCCAATCAAATACAAAGGAGAATTCAACAGAAAAAGAGATAATAAAACAGGCAGAGCAACGGATTGGGATGGGATCCAGGACGAGGATGGATGCTGCTGGTACGGTACCATCGATGGAGAGGGAGTTGACTGGCGGGTTGCAGATGGTGATGACGGCGACGCCGTCGCCGTCCACCTCCACCTCGGTCGCCCCCTTGGCCGCCATCGCGCGCTCCGCTGGTTCCCAAGATCGATCCCGCCCGCCCGCCTGCCGCCCGGTGTTTGTTTCTTGCAGGTCTCGCTCAGGTTGCTTGGAGGAGTTGGGGAGCTTGCAGTTGCAGGATTTATCTGCTATCCTCCAAAATTTATTTATGGCGCCCTACTGTAGAGGCTGTTGCGCTGCGCTGGCGCCATCAAACCTCCCTTGTAAGCTTTGGAGTGCGGTTGCGGAGGCCGATCCGTTCCACCTCATCTCACTTAAACGTGACGATCAGATCTGGCAGGGACATTGGATTTTGAGTAACATGATCCTCTCTATGATGAATTGCTAATGAGTAAATGAGTAAAATAAGTACTTCCTCCGTAAAGAAATATAAGAGCGTTCTTATATTTCTTTATACAAAGGGAGTACTAGGTAATCTAGAAAAGGTAGTCTAGAAGAGAGAAACACGACCGTGGAGAAATTTGTTATATGACTGTGAAACATCAAAGATACAAAACCGAGTCCACAAACATTCGTACTATACGAAATGCACCTAGACATTGCTTATTGCGTCAAATAATTAATTATTGCATCAACATGATCATCATGCTTTTTTTTTTGCTCAGTTAGCCGACTTAAATTCCAAGAGACCGGGTTTATATATCCCGCAAATCTGGTCCACCACCGCCTCGTACTTGGCGTCCTTGCCATCTCTGTTGGTTGCATCGATGAAGAGATGGAGGAGCACGCCTAGTTCCGACTCATCGTCACTCTCGGCTCTCACCACTTTGTTGAATTTGATCTCGTCCTGTACCAGCCTGACGTGCTCTTCCACCGCCCACCTGCCAAGCCATTGAATGTGTGGATTGTTGATGTCCACTGGTGGACCTGCACCAAGAACCGCTATGGCGCAAATGGCTACGATGGCCGCAGCAAATAGGAGGCTATTTCCCATGGTTTTGGCTTGGGATGACGCCTTGGTGCTAAGTATTGCAAGTCTGTATCTGTAAGGTGCAAGTTGTATTTGCTTGGGGGAAATAACACATGACGATTAGGGGCATTTATATTGCTCTAGGCCTAGCTGCTTTGCCAACAAATGGCTAAAAATAGAATTTCTTTTTTTTTGGAAAGAATTCATTAGTTCGTATCAAATCTTTCCCCTCTCTATATAACCTCTTTAAATTTAGTAAAAAAATGATTGACGTGACTTTTGGGATCAATTTTGGTTAAAAAGAGTGATCTGTCCAAAAGAAATACTGCTCAGGATTTGAAAGAATGCATTGACGGTTAATAATACATTGAGCTAGCAATCAAAAAAATTCTTTCCATACCGTTGTGACAGCTTGTATTCCAGCTAATAGGCCTACAAGATCGAGATAGTGAGGCTATAACCAATCTATTTTAGTTTCTTTAGTAAACCAGCCTATTTTAGTGGTGGGGCTATCCACTGTAGTTGCTCCCCATCATACGCACGGAGAATTCAACAGAAAAGAGAAATAAAACAGGCGGAGCAACAGATTGGGATGGGGTACAGGATGAGGATGGATGCTGCTGGTATGGTACCATCGATGGAGAGGGAGTTGACTGGCGGGTTGCAGATGGTGATGACGGCAACGCCATCGCCGCCCACCTCCATCTCGGTCCTCCCCTTGGCCGCCATCGACTCCGCTGGTTCCCAAGATACATCCCGCCTGCCACCTGGTATTTGTTTCTTGCAGGTCTCACTGAGGTTGCTTGGGGGAGTTGGGAGCTTGCGGTTGCAGGATTTATCTACTATCCTCCGAAATTCATTTATAGTGGCCTACTGTAGAGGCTGTTGCGCTGCACTGGCGCCATCAAACCTCCCTCCCTTGCAAGCTTTGGAGTGCGGTTGCGGAGGCCGATCCGCTCCATCTCATCTCACTTAGAGCAACTCCAATGCGCCGACCCAAACAAACGACGATTTTGTCCACTTTTCGTCCGTTTGGGTCGGCCGTCCGCTCGGCGTCCGCCCTATTTTCTTTTTGGATTGGCCGTGCGTCCAACGCAAGCGACCCATTTCATGTCTACGTACAAATTTAAGAGGCCCGCGGTGATGACCTACAAGTATATGAGATCAAGTGTAGCCTTTTCGATAAGTAAGAGTGTCTAACCCAACGAGGAGCAGAAGGAAATGACAAGTGGTTTTCAACAAGGTAATGTCTGCAGGTGTTGAAATTGTAAGTAACAGAGTAGTTTCATAGCAAGATAATTTGTAACGAGCAAGTAACGATGGTAGTAACAAAAGTGCAGCAAGGTAGCCCAATCCTTTTGAGGCAATGGACAGGCCAAAATGGTCTCTTATAATAAGCAAAGCGTTCTTGAGAGTACACGGGAATTTCATCTAGTCACTTTCATCATGTTGGTTCGATTCGTGTTCGCTACTTTGATAATTTGATATGTGGGTGGACCGATGCTTAGGAGTTGTTCTTACTTGACCAAACCTCCTACTTATGATTAACCCCTCGCAAGCATCCGCAAGTACGAGAAAATTATTAATAATAAATTCTAACCATAGCATTAAACTTTTGGATCCAATCTGTCCCTTACGGAATAGCGCATAAACTAGGGTTTAAACTTCTGTCACTCTCGCAACCCATCATCTAATTACTACTCCACAATGCATTCCCTTAGGCCTAAATATGGTGAAGTGTCATGTAGTCTACGTTCACATGACACCACTAAGGAAATCACAACATACACACTATCAAAATATCGTACACATATCAAGTTCACATGATTACTTGCAACATGATTTCTCCTGTGACCTCAAGAACAAAAGTAACTACTCACAAGTGATAAACATGCTCAAGATCAGAGGGGTATTAAATAGCATATTAGATCTGAACATATAATCTTCCACAAAATAAACCACATAGTAATCAACTACAAGATGTAATCAACACTACTAGTCACCCACAAGCACCAATCTATAGTTCCGGTACAAAGATTGAACACAAGAGATGAACTAGGGTTTGAGAGGAGATGATGTTGTTGAAGATGTTGATGGAGATTGCCCTCCCCAAGATGGGAGAGTTGTTGGTGATGATGATGACGATGATTTCCCCCTCCGGGAGGGAAGTTCCCCCGGCGGAATCACTCCGCCGGAGGGCAAAAGTGCTCCTGCCCAAGTTCCGCCTCAAGACAGTGGCGGTCCATCTCGAAAGCCCTCTCCTTATTTTTTCTAGGTCAAAATGACTTATATACCAGAAGACGGGCACTGGTGGTGGGCTGGGCTGAGCACAACCCACCAAGGTGCGCCTGGGGGGCCAGGCGCGCCCTGGTGTCTTGTGCTCACTAGGTGGCCCCCTCCGGTGGCTATTTGCTCCAGTATTTCTTATTTATTCCATAAAAAATTCCCGTGAAGTTTCATCTCATTTGGAGTTGTGCAAAATAGGTGGCCTGACGTAGCTTTTCCAGGTCCAGATTTCCAGCTGTCGGAATCCTCCCTCTTTGTGTGTACATTGCATATTATGAGAGAAAAGGCATTAGAATTACTCCAAAAAT
Source organism: Triticum aestivum (assembly GCF_018294505.1). Classification (NCBI taxonomy): domain Eukaryota; kingdom Viridiplantae; phylum Streptophyta; class Magnoliopsida; order Poales; family Poaceae; genus Triticum; species Triticum aestivum. The sequence continues at coordinate 80,155,421 of NC_057801.1, read as the reverse complement.
ATTATTATGCATAAAACATCATAAATAACAGTAGGTAAACATGATGCAAAATGGACGTATCAACTCCCCCAAGCTTAGACCTCGCTTGTCCTCAAACTAAAACTGAAATCGAAAAACATGCCGGTGTCGATAAAAACAAAATATGGACATACAAGCATCATGTATATTATTATAACAGCAACAAACTTAAACATACACTACAAAAAAAGACACATCCGTGACATTTTGGGCTGAACGAAAAAAATTTCTGTCATACATATGACACTTCTATGACGATAATTGTGACAAAACCCGGTATCATCATAGATGTGGTGGGCTCCTACTTCTATGATAAAAAATCATGACAGGAAATGGGCTTTTCGTCCTAGGCGGGCCGGAGACGCAGCTGCATGACATTCTTTGGGCCGTCCATGACAGAAAAAACCATGGTAGAAGCGAGGGCGAGGAAAATTTTGGGGAGTTCCCGGTTACGGTGGGTGGTCGGGGGCGGAGCAATGCGCGTTTCTCTCGTACACGTACGCACGTGTGTGCGAGGCGTTGGCTCTAACTGAACCCGAGCGAGGCATTGGGCTCTAACTGAACCCGAGCGATTGCACTGCAGGCTACGCGTTACTGAACCCGAGCGATCGATCGATGGCTGTTAACTGAACCCAATCGAGCGATTCCTTCGCTACTGCTGCTCACTGAAGCCGATCGATG